>NC_037669.1:86522298-86630429 GCF_003255815.1 Theropithecus gelada
TATTAACTACAGGAGATATTTATTATACATTCTGGAATCTGGAGTCCCAAAATTCACCGTAAGTCTTTTTGCACTACAGCCTAATGATAGCCCAAATACCAGATCAGCAAGGTTTTACCAGAAAGCAACCATATGAATGTCTCTGGGTCTCTGACTCAGGAAAGAGAAACAGATTCAGCAACTACTTCATCCCTATCAATTGAGGAGGAAGCTGAAAAGAGAAAACAGGAAAGCTCTGAGCAGCTCAGTGTCCCCCAAAGGGTGAGATAAGAAGTAACTTTATGATTCATGCTGGCCAAATCAAGAGCTGAGGCTTATGTTGGGTCCTAGGTGGAACCACCAGTTTCCCAAGGACAGAGGCCCTGACAAAGGGCCAAACTCAGGCCCCTTGTTTCTGGTTTTACCAAGCTGGCCCTGGTGCCATCTGTACTTCAGTATCTGCAGAATTTCTCAAGGCTGAGAAACCAATTTCTTCTCCGCTTGGGTAATTCCAAAGCAACTAAATGGATTGCTTCATCTAGCCGCAAATAAGCATGAGAAATTTCAGCCTGATTAGTTTGTCTGAACATATAAATGTCTGAAGGCAGGCTTTCAAAATTAGGACAGACATCTCAACCCTGGTTACAGCGCACCAAGATGGTGGTGCGTTTCCTTGGACCTACAGTGACTGCTAGAAAGCCGTGAGTGGAACAGAGAGGAGACTAAGTTCTCACACTCTTCTGGTGAATAAGGAGAGGCTCAGGTACAAATTAGTAAGAATTCCCATATAGAGAATTCATGTACAGTCTGGTGTTTTAGTTATTTTGTGTCATTCAATTAATGCTCGCAGTGAGTTTAAGGATATTATGCCCATTTTATAAATGAGGAAACTGAGGCTTATAGATGGGACGTAAATTGTCAGGGTCTCACAGCCTGTTACGGTGGAGCCAGGACTCAAAATCAGGTGCATCTGACTTTAAAGTCTAGGCTCTTAAGCAGTTCTGTTATTTTAATATCAAAATGTCTAAGCTTTTATCACTTTCAAAAAGAAAAAGCAAAGCAAATAACTTTGCAACTCATATCAAAAAATCCTGTCTATCTTCAGTGCAGCAATTTCAAGGCTAACAGTTTATTCTAAAGAAATAATCAGGAATCTGCATTGTGATTTTGCTACCTCAAGATATTCAATGCAACATGGTTTATAGTGGTTAAAACAGGAAAACAGCCAAAAGTCCAATGATAGGATATGATTTCGTTTTATAAAAACCATATTGCCTTTATCTGTTTCCTATATGTTTTGAAATGAACATGTTTTACTTTAAAATATTTTTAAGCTAATGTGAAAAATGAAATTCAGGCAGAGCTGCCACTTCAGAAGACCCTGATATATTAAAAAGTGAAAGATTCCATTGATTGGAAAACTATTTTAAATTCCATTTATTCACACCCTTTTCATCAGGAACACATCTATGGTATTAAAAACAAAGGCACACCAATAACATACAAATTTGTTCCCCCAACACTTACTTATTTACTTCCTTGATTGGCTAATTTGCTCATAACCTCAAGAAAACTGTCAAATGGCATGAAGTTTCTCAGCTGTCCCAACTCAGAAAGGTCCTCCAAGATGACATGGACAGTCGCAGAGCCATGTCAAGACCCAGTCTCTCAATACCCAGGCATGGGCACATCCCACTCTGCCAGCTATGGCCCAGCCTCCACTAATTAACCAAAAGTTCAAGTTCTTCTGCAGCTAGCTAGCCCCAGGGGTTGATTATGTACTTCTTCTGAAGCCAGGCTTTCTCTTCACTTTGCGTAGAAGTAGCAGTAAGCAGAAACTAAAGCGAATGGCAGTTTCAAACCAAGCACAACAGGACAAGGCTTTGCTTTGCTTTGCTTTCTTTCTTTTTTTTTTTTTTTTTTTTTGGAGATGGCATCTCACTCTGTCGCCCAGGCTGGAGTGCAGTGGTGCAATCTCAGCTCACTATGACCTCTGCCTCCCAGGTTCAAGTGATTCTCCTGCCTCAGCCTCCCAAGTAGCTGGGATTTCAGACATGAGCCACCATGCCCAAACTAATTTTTGTTTATTTTATTTTTATTTTTTTAGTAGAGACGGGGTTGTGCCATGTTGGCTAGGCTGGTCTCAAGTTCCTGGCCTCAAGTGATCTGCCCTCCTGGGCCTCCTAAACTGCTGGGATTATAAGCCTGAGCCACCATGCCCAGCCAGGACAAGGCATTTCTTTAAACCCGCCTCAATAACACACAACCCAAAAATATTCTCTGAAATCTGAGACGGGAAGAACCCATAAAAGTTATTAGTTATGACTTATTAATGTATAATATTGAAAATTTACTTCCACTATTCTTACTACCAAGCACCTTTCATTTTCAAATCAGAATCTGACTGAGGAGCCAACCTAATGGAGAGAGAAGCACATTTTAGAGTTTCCCTCTAAAGTCCTGAAAGCCTTCAGACTGTCCTAGAAAAACACATTCCTCAATGACAGGAAATGATAAATATCAAACTGCCAGGAAAAGGCCATGCAACACAAAAACATCAGGTGCGTGCAAAAGTAATTGCGGTTTTTACAGTTACTTTTAGTGGCAAAATTCGCAATTACTTTTGCACCAACCTAATAGTAATTGTTGATAACTGAACACCCTTTTCCCCAGAGTTACAAATACACATTCAGGCCTCAGCTGCAGCAAAAGCAACTTGAGTTGTGAGATGAAAGGCTGGAGTTACAGCTCCCTCAGAGAGACAGGAAACAGTGGCCGGCCCATGTGTCTTCTGTACAAGCCTCCGGAACTCACAAAGCGACCTGCGCTGTCTGTGTTCCTCGTCTCATTCCCAGCATCAGCCTAGCCCTAGCTCTCTGGCATTTACTTATCAGAGAGATGGGAAAGGAGCTAAAAATATGAAACTCAGGATGACAGCAACTGTCCTAACAATAGCTGGCAGTGGGGACTCCTCTCCCTCAGTGAAGTGGGGGAATCCAAATAGGCAAAGTCAGGCAGAGCCTTCTACCAGCCTGAGGAAAGGATCAGACCAGGCCTCTGGATTCCAACAGATTTGAGTTTCAACCCCACTCCGCTACTTCCTGGTGCCATGGTCTTGAGCAAATTGCTCACCCTCTGAGCTCCTGCACTCCTAGTCAATAACGTGCTCCCATCAACCTGCTCTAATTTTCTTCCATCCCAACTATCAATTGCCAACCTAGCTGATGATTCACTTAGCAATTATGCTCATGGTTTCTCGTCTGTCTCCCTAAAGATAAGCTTCAAAAAGACAGGAGATTTTTATTGGTCTTGTTCACTGCTGTATTTCTAACACCTAAAACACCATTTGGCACATATAGGGACTCAAATACTTGAATGACTAAAAGAAAACAATAATCATAAAATCTCTCTCAGGTGGTTGTAAGAATTAAATGACATATGCAGACATTAAATAATTGTGTATTTCTCTCTTCCCTATCTTCTTAAACATTTAATGCATTTTCAGGTCGATTTTCTCTCTCATGGAATCTAGAACTGGAAGGAATGCCAAAAGCCACATGGTCCAGTTCTCAGCCTTCAGGCAGAAAACATTTTGTGTCCCCATTTTAGAGCTGAAGCAACTAAAATCCAGACGTATAAGTGATATATGTTTCCTACTGCTTCTATAACAAGTTACTAAAATTTAGTAGCTTAAAACAACACAAACTTTGTATCTTACAGTTCTGGAGGTCAGATGGCAGAAATGGGTCTTGCTGAACTAAAATTAAGATGTCAGCAGGACTGTGCTCCTCTGGAGGCTCTAGGGCTGAACCTGTTTCATTGCCTTTTCCGGCTTCTAAGGCTGCCCACATTCCTTGGCTCGTGGTCACATCACTCTTGACTTCCATGCTTCCATCATGGCAGCTCCTTCTCCAGCTAACTATTCTCTCCCTCTTGTAAGGATTGGATGGGCCCATCTAAATAATCCAGAGTAATCTTTCCATCTCAAGATTCTGAAATTAATCACATCTGCAACATCCCTTTTGCCATGTAAGGTATCATATTCACAGGTTCAAGAGATTCGGATGTGGAAATCTTTGGCGGGGGGCCATTTTCCAAAATGACACAGTTGGTAGGTGCCAAAGAGAGGACCACTACTCAAGGCATCTACCTTCTGGCAGAATCTCCCCCAACACTGGAGTTATCCTTCCTCACACTCATGGGTACACACACACATGCACACACATGCAGAGTAAGAAGGCAGGGGCACTCAAAGGGTACAGGGAGTGGGGGGAGAGGGGATGAAGGTCACACAGTGAGCCTAGGGATGTCTAGAATTTGAATCCAGACTCCCTAGTACAGCTGTCCTTCCCCAGCACTGCATGGCCCTCTCCAGTATCAGCCAGAAGAGACCTGTGATACAGTGCACATGCTACTAGGTTCTCAAAGCCCCATGGATCCCAACCTTTTTCACCATCTCTTCTTGGTATTTAAAGCAGTAAGTGGCTAAGCCTTGTTTCTTTAATGATGATAGAATTCTGTAACTGAAAAGAAACCCCAGGAGATCAAGAAGGTCTAAACCGGTTGTTGACAACAGATGCCATAATTTAATAATACATTTTGCTATACACACCCCTGCATTCCCTCCTGCCCAGCCCATCTGTCTGAATTACCTCCAGGCACATGTCACAAAATGCCTTATCATCAAATGAGCACATGTTCTCATGAAGACTAGACTGTAAACTTATCGAGGGTAGAAACCATGAAAACTCTTTGTAATTTATTTTCATGAATTCTTACCCTTCCTCATCTCCCTTGCTGCAACTCAACTGTATTCTAGACAAACTGAGTTAGGTCAAGCTGGTGTCACTAGAAACCAGGGTCACCCTGGAGTGAGTAAGAGTCAGGCAGGTACCCAGGACAACACTGGGTCCAGAGTCAGTAGGCTCTGGTGAGCTGGGTCAGGGGGCACCACAGGAAGCAATCCCAGATGTTGAATAGTTCCTGGGGCCAGCTGGAGACAGATGACAAATGGATGGCTCCTCCCACTCCCTGAAAGCTCCATGGTGATCCAGGGCTTCAAGGCAACCCTATACTGTAGGTGAAAGTTCCAGGGGTGGGATGGAGGAAAGGTGCCATCTTTTCCTCTACTCCTTGGTTTGGCCTCTGGTGTCCATCCTGTTCTTCCAAATGAAAATATTCTTAGATCCACCAAATCCTCCAAATGCTGTCTACCTGGTCCTCCCGTGACTGCATCCTCGCATTTTCCAGTGGGAAACAGGGCACTGTGAAAACGAGCTGGCTGAGCTGGCTGTCGCAAACCTAACTACTAACCCAAAGGGGGACTACAGCTACCAAGATTACACTCCTCACCACACAGCTGTTTATAAGAGTTGTGTTGGACTAATGCACCATTTTAATATTTAAACAATTAAAATAGAAGACCAATGTATAGACAACATGGAAAAAATACAAATTGAAACCTGAGGAAAGAAATCAATAGCAAAATAACAGGACGTTAAAGCTGCAAGGGAGTGAACTCCCACCATGTCTACCACCAGATCAATAGAGGAATTCAAGATCTGGTTTTCATATTTGGGTGACTCCTGTCATTTTTTCCTCAATCTGCAAGTCTCAAGGGACATTATTTCTGATGCTCTGATCACAAATCTTCACATCCTGGCCAAGGGGAAGAAAAGCAGGATCCCTGATGCCTATGACAGTGGCTGCCACATACACATAAGGGTGTGGAATTTTACTAACATTAGAAAGGTAAGAAGGCTTCAAGAAGGCTGCTGCCCTTTTCTGCATGCAGAGAGTGGGATCAGCCGCCTGCCATTACTCCACAATGGCATTTCTTTCTGCCTCGAAGCCTCTGTATCTTCCTTCTGCCTAGAAAATTCTGTCCCAGAGCCCCATATGGCCTTCCCTGACCACCCTGACCAGGTGCTGTTGCGTCACCTCCCTTCTCTCCTTCAGGAGGCAGGTGCTCTCTAAACCACCAGCTGTATTTACTCATGTGTCTCCCGAGTAGAATGGAAGCTCCAGGCCGACCTTTTCACCAAATATCTCTAGTGCCAAGAACAGTGCCTCCTATCTAGTAAGTGCTCGACAAACACTTGCTGAAGGGACTGAACTGGCCAGTGGAAAAGCATGGCCTGAGGAACCTGGAATCGAGCTTATCCTGACTCTAGTCTCAGTAATCCCAAAGCATTTGAGCAACTCTGTCCCCATCCTCAGGTAAGGCCTGAGGGAGCCACCTTTGAGACCAACTCAGGTTGCTTGGAATGCTGTAAAATAATACAATGATTGTCTGAAAGCGGTTTTTTAACTTCTGTTGCTAAGATGAACCAGACTTCACACTTTTGGGTGAAAGCCTTTCTGTTTAAGGGCATCACCCATTCCATTAGCCTTTACCCACACAGACACACATGCACACTCCCTACCTCACAGACTCCTTGTCAGACTTTGCCAGACCTGGTGGGCTGTCACTGAACTTGGTTTCTATTCTTCCTTCTTCTAAGACTTCACCTTAGTCACTTCTTTCTCTTTTTCCACCTTCTAAGAAAAGCTGCAGCTCCCTGAAGAATGCATCCTAACATCAGCGTGTCTGACTGAAGCTCCTGCAGAGCTGGCTGGGACTGCAGCCATCTCTGCTGGTGACCCAGGCGCTGAGGTAGGACATGGGCCACATTTCCCAGCCCTGTGGCAGGCAGATAAAGTACTTCCTTCTGCCCATCTGCTAGTTGGGAGTGGCAAGAAGGGGAAAACCACCTTAGAAGGAAAAGCTCCCAGCTCCTTGGGTGGCCTTGGAGCACTGCTCTTCCCACACTTCAAGGGGGAAAAGCACCCACTGCCCTTTCCTCTCACCTCTCCCGCACCTGCTCATGACTTCAACATAAAGAGGGATTTCCTGATAACTTTACAATCCTCAGACACCCTTATATGCAGAGCTACAATCAAACAACACTCCCATCACCAGCAACTGCCCAAGCACCTTTGGGAGCAGAGTGAACACACCAGGCTTGGGGTGCATTTCTTTCAAAGTATTTACCACTCACACAACTGAGGAGAGAAAGTAGGAGGTGCTGGGGAAAGTTATTTAATTCTGCTTATACCATATTCCCTTTGCTTACCATTTGGGCCTAAAACAACTCCCAGGGAAAAAACTCAAGAAACTCAGAAACAAGACAAGCTGGCTAAAACTGGAAGACACACAGATCTGCATTTATCAGCCTGCCTCATTCCTTTTACCATTACACTGTCTCATAAAATTAGATTCGTGGCCATCAGATTTTATAATCTCTTATCCTTATGTATCCATAGGTAGGAATGACAGTTTCAAAAACAGTAGCTATAAAGTTTGGTTCCAATTACTGATTTTGGTCCTACCTAGTTCAGTTCCTTCATTTATCCTGCACCTATTTTAGTTCTCCCAGACCATGAAAAAGGTGTGAATATATTAATTATTGTAACTTTTGAAACTTACTACCCCTACTCACAGACTTAGCAAAATCAAGGGAGTAAAAGAACTAAGGTTGGCCGGGCACAATGGCTCACACTTGTAATCCCAGCACTTTGGAAGGCCGAGGCAGACAGATCACCTGAGGTCAGGAGTTCTAGACCAACCTGGCCAACATGGCAAAACCCCGTCTCTACTAAAAATACAAAACATTAGCTGGGCATGGTGGCAGGCGCCTGGGCATGGCGGCAGCTACTTGGGAGGTGGAGGCAGGAGAATCACTTGAACCCGGGAGGCGGAGGTTGCAGCGAGCCAAGGGTGTGCCATTGCACTCCAGCCTGGGCAACAAGAGCAAAACTCCATGTCAAAAAAAAAAAAAAAAGAACCAGGGTCAAGCCCCGGGATGCTACAGTTCAGAACAGAGTCTAACCACAACTCTTTGACAGATTAGGCCTTACTCAAAGAGGAATTAGGCAAGTGTTCCTCCTTAAACTAGAAGTTACTTCCCTCCTCCTATGAATGAATTAATTTCCTTAAGCTCATGAGAGACCTAAGGTGACATTACACAAATCAGATTATGTCCCCTGCTCCCAAAAACCCTCAAACAGTTGTCCATCTAATTCAGAGGAACATCCAAGGCCCTTTTCGGGGGTTCCTAGAATGTCTTCTACGTTCTGATGCCTCCAGCTCCTCCCATCCTTTCATCCCCACTCCATTCCAATTAAGAACATCTCCTTGCCCCCCTACACACACTCTCAGCCAGGCTGGGTGCCCATCCCCTCTACCCTGGCTATCCTCACAGCTTGCTCCCTCACTTCATTCAGATCCCTGCCCACATGGCACCTCATTAAAGACGCCTTTCCTGGCCAATCAACACAGGTCTTCCCCGCTAGAATGGAAGCACCACCTATGCCGTGGACATATTCATTTATCACCTCTCTTCCCACCAGAACAGGAGCCCTGCCCATTTGGTTCACCGCTGCTCCTGGTGCTCAGACGAGCACCTGTCACACCATAGACAGGTGCCCAGGAGCTCTCACTGAACTGCCAAAGGAACCAGAGAAATGACACCCTAGCATACAGAAGAATCAGGTGTTCCTAGAAAAGCAGGGAAAGAAAAGAAGGGGGCAGAGAAGGTGGAGAGCCTGTCACCCAGTTTTGCCCAACACTGGTGACAAAACGAGCTGAGTAACATGAGATTTCACAAGGATCCCAGGGTACACCTCATATCTACGTAAAAATAAACAGACACCAAAACCAGGTCAACTGGTTATTTCTTTTAGTCAACAAGCTTTTCCTGAAGGCCTAGGAAATACTGAGTTCTTCTATGCTTTGTGTGGTTCCTGGGAGAGGAAACATTGCTCTTGCCTTTGATACTGTAGTCTATAATCTTAGAATTATAATTGCCAATTACTAGGGCAAATCAACACAGCATTGAGTGGACAGAGAGCAACACACAGGCTCAGAGCCCAGAGACATATCCTGAAGGATGTTTGTGAAGCTGGTATTAAAGGAGGAGGTGGGCTGGGCATGGTGGCTCATGCCTGTAATCCCAGCACTTTGGGAGGCCAAGGTGGGCAAACTGCCTGAGCTCAGGAGTTCAAGACCAGCCTGGGCAACATGGCGAAACTCAGTCTCTACTAAAAATACAAAAAATTAGCCAGGCATGGTGGCGCATGTCTGTAGTGCCAGCTACTCAGGAGACTGAGGCAGGAGAATCGCTTGAACGCGGGAGGCGGAGGTCGCAGTGAGCCGAGATTGTGCCACTGCACTCCAGTCTGGGCAACAGAGTGAGACTCTGTCTCAAAAATAAATAAATTAATTAAATAAAAAATACAAAGGAGGAGGTGAACAGAACATTGGATTCCAGGAAAGAATTAGAGTATTCCAGGCAGAGAATAAGAGGAAGATACATGGGGCCCTTGTTTATGTGAAAGGGCCAACAGTGACGACGGAGGAAGGCGACAGTGTAGTGTTGCTGAGAGGCAGGACTGAGTGATGTAGGAAGTGAGCTGCAACTGCACAGGAGGAAAGGGTTTGGACTCACAGGCTCAAAGGTCTGGGTCCAGTGCCGCCTCAAATGTGTATTTCAATCCAAACATGTTTACCAGAAGCCCATACATAAGAGAAAAATGCAGCACAGGCAGTAGGGCCTTCTGTAGCCCACAGCGGACAGCGCTCAGCCCACACTAACGGCAGCCGATGTTTCCCGGAGGCTCACCACGTGCTCAGTGCCTCTCAGTGTAGAGAAGCACCTGTGCCTGCTCACTTGATCCTCTCGGCAATGCCAGGATATGGACACCACGATCGCCTTCCACATGAGGAAACAAGAGGGTGCTCGGCCATCCAGGCTCACCCAGTTATAAGTGGCAAGGATTTAACTCAAGGAATCTGGCCCAAAGCTAATATTCTGTACTGACTCTCCAACCAACAGGAATTAGAACTGTGATGACCACAGCTGTTTTGTGAACCAAAAACCAGGACACTCATGCTGATAAAAGCTTTCTGAGCTGTTTCTGATTATAGGAGACAGTCTGGGCGATGGCATTTGGATGCCAAGGCAATAGGATTTCTGGGACATTTCATGGGCATGAAGGAACAGAAGGTCTGAAACTAGGTCTGCCCTACACAACCTGGGCCAGGTGTTGAACAGATAAGCACACAAACAATAAGTGACAATCATAAGTATAGGCTGGACGACAAGCCTGACCTCAACCAGGCAGTCACAGGAGGCTCCCCTAGGAAGCAAATGATGATGTGGAGCTTAAAGTAATAGATGAAGTGAGAGAAGAGCCATCTGGCGGGAGGACATGGTCTAGAAGCTCCGAGGTGGGAAGGAGTCGACTCCTTAGAGCAACAGAAGGCAGCTCACGAAGCAGAACAGCGGTGGATGCAGGGGCAGTGGCATAAGCTGAGGCTGGACAGCCAGGCAGGTCCAGGACCACTAGCTGGATCCATCCAGGGCCGGGATATCCTGCACAGAGGTGATGAAAAGGACCAGAGGGATTTGAGGAGGTGAGGTGAAAGGTCTGGCATCTAAATTGGCCAAGGAGGAGAGCCCAGGTCTGCAGGGAAAACAGGTCCTGGGTGATGCTGAGCAGGCAGGCCAGAGAGAAGGGCAAGGCTGGTAAGGTAGAGGTTGAGGAGCTGAAACAGCCACCCAAACCATGAGGCCCAGGGTATGCAAGTGGAAGTGGATGGCTAAAGGGGAAAAGGGCCCTTGAAATGAGAGGCCGGAGTATTAGATGGGACATCCATATGGTTTTGCCAAAACAAGGCCAGGCACAATGGCACATGCCTGTAATCCCAGTGCTTTGGGAGGTTGAGAAGGGAGGATCACTGGAGGCCAGGAGTTCAAGGCTGCAGTAAGCCATGACTGCACCACTGCACTCCAGCCTGGGCAACAGAGCGAGACTTTGTCTCTAGAAGAAAAATGCACAGAGTAAAATGACACATTAGTTACCAGAGTCATCAGTGAACCAGGGGACATCTGGGCGGCGGGAAGATCAAAATGACCCTGAAGAATCGGCAAGGGGCTTGGCTTATGTCACCCAGCTAGGACAAGGCCGACCTTGACTCATACACTCAGTCCAGCCTCACGGCACCCCCATGCCCAGGCTTCCTCTTGGCGGGAGTTCGTCCAAATGCTGCAGGGACAGCCACACACTCGGGACCACTGAGAGCTCACAGAACATGCACACCCGATCTGTCACCCCAGGCGAGACACATACTCAGCATCCCAGCTTTTCCTGCAGGCTCACTAAAGGCCCATTTTTGACACGTGTGGAAGGATGTGCAACTATTCTCTCACCAACCATTGTCCTAAAATATCGTTCCTCCTCTTAGTTTGTAAGTTATGCTAATGAGGATAGGGTCTCGTAAACAACATTAATAATGAAATATAAAACATGAAATTCATTTGATAAAATATTCATTAAAGGTTTAAATACAGTGGAAGAAAAGACACTGATTTCTGCATAAGGGAAAACTACAGATCTAAAGAATGAAAGAATCACACACCTGCCGTGACGCGTAAGTTTTAGGAGTTGTAACAGTGGTGCTGTGCAAAATGAAGACAAGCACGGAGTGGCCAAGAAATTAAAGGTGGTCTCCAAGAAAGGACAAAATGGTAATCAAGACCCTTTCTCTCATTCTTCTACTTGAGTAGTTACTTTATTTTTCCACAAAGGAGATCAGAATCTGTTATAGTTCAACTCAATGAATCACAAATAAATTTCCTAACTTTCAGAATGATTCCTTGGGAGTACAAAATCACTTTAAGGTTAGAAAGTATCTGGTTAAAAATTCAGACCTTGAAAACTGAAAGGTAAAAAAAAAAAAAAAGAGGCAGCTAGCCAGGCCTGTAGTGCTGGGCGCATCCTTACCAGGGCCTTTGCTGCTCTCAGGGAAAACAAGGGTTGCCTGCTGACCTGTGTGTCTGTCACAGCTGGAGACACTGACACAGGGGTGTGGAGCTGTCGATCATCTCCACAAAGTCAATTTCCTTCTATAACCTCCAGGAAGCATTTCTCTACTCCCCCAGGCAGAAGGAGCATCTCCCATCTCTAAACTCCCCCCAACTTCATCCAGAGCTCAAACAAAGCCGAGCTCATCCTCAGCTGCTGCAATTATCTGCATGAGATTTACCAGGCCCAGGCCACAAGCAGGGCTGGGTCTGAGTCATGTGCATGTTCCGGGGCAAGCAAGAAAGAAGGCGTGAGACATGCTCAGCGAATGCTGGTGAATGAATCAGTGAACAACAGCTTGCCCTTGAGACTCCAGTGTGCCTCACAGAGCAGGTCCCTTGAAATCCAAAGAGGGCAACCCTCTGAGGGCTTCAGGGAGAGACACCGCATAGCTCTTGCTCCAATCACTCCAGAGTTCTTTTACACAATCTGTTGGCTTCATAACAAGGAGTCATAAAAATGTGTGTTCTCTACAACCAAGGAAATACCCCTGGGTCTTAACCCAAAGAATGCATCCAAAATTTGAAATCATTATGAGTGTATTCAGTGTATTTCAGAATTATTTCTTATTGTGAAATGCACCACCAAGATCTAATTGAGTAAATTTGGGTGGAACAACTGATGGAATATGCAGCCATAAGGAAGAAACTCTACAGAGACCAGGAACCAACACTCGTACAACCAACCGTGAGCTCTGAGACTAGCATCACTGGGATATAACATTAAGTATATTTGTTGGTTCCAATTACCTACCGGATTCTCCTTTTACATTGCAGGGTCTTCTCTGGGGCCCGCAAAACAGCCTTTGTTAAACCAACTCCAAACATCACTATATCTCTCTTAAAGCTCAGGTTCCGATTTTGAGCTTGAGTTTATAAATCCCCTCAAGAAGTATGGGAAAGATGAAAGAATCACAGAATTTGGTAATCTAATTCCTGTCCACTATTCCAATTGCTCACTTTGTGGCAATGAATCTGGAATTTGCACCTCCAGCCTACTTCTCTCTTTGGAGCTCCAGAACCACCTGTCCCCATTCCTGCCCGAAGTCTCCACATAAGATACTTTAAAGGCATTTCAAACTCAGCATGTCCCAAACTGAGTCCATGCTCCTGCCCTCCTGCCCAAAACAGGCCCACGCGGGTCCCAGAGAGGACCCTGTAATGTAAAAGGTTACCTAACTCAGAAAATGGTCCCATCACATCCAGGCCAAAATCCTGAGTCTCTATTACTTGTTGTCCTCTACCACAACCAAATAATCCCTAGCTGCTCTCCATTCTACACCCCAATAGTTCTTGAATCTTCCCACTTCAGTCACCCCAGAGTCTACAGCACGAACATTTCCCTGAATAACTCCAGCAGCTGCCTGCCCTGGCTCTCCGGTTTTGTTCTTGTCCCTCCCCACGTGTTTCTGCCTGATAGCCACAGCAGTCCTTCTAAAACCCACATCAGTCCTCTGCTTAGAACCCTTCAGTGGCTTCTCACAGCTTTAGAACCAAACCGAAGCACTCATCCTGGCTTGCAGGGCCCGCTGAGATGGGTCCCCACAGTCCCGTGAACACATCACGCCCTGGACAATCTTCCTGACTCTCTTCACCCAGCAAAGGCTAACTCAGCATCCATGTCTCACCTACACACTGCCTTTACCCTCAGACCAGGTGAGGTGTCTCCCATATTACCCCCCGGGGTCTCTTATTTGTCCTTGCATTTGATGTCTTTTTATTTGATTACCCCCTTCATGAAGTTAAACACGATGCCTGTCTTGTTCGGAAATAAAGCACCTAGGTTCAGTGCAGTTGTTTTCCAGAGCTAGCACCTTATCTTCTCTAAGTCCGAGTTTGCTCATCTGTAAGATGGAAATATTTGACATCATCTGGTCTAATCTGCAGGGGTACTAGGAATAACAAGAAAACAGAAGTAAAAATAGTCTAAAATGTTTGAAGCGCTCTATAAAAATGTAAAGAATCATCACTACTGTTAGTTTTAGAATACTAGCAGATTATCTCCAGCCCCTGTAAATACTTTTTGTGGACCACGGTGACTTTAAAAAACCAAAGTAGATTAATTTGGCTTTGATATTTTTTATGATACCTGCTCTTATCACTGGAGACACTGTAGGGTGCCATAAAAAAAAAAAAAATAGGTGAGGACTTGTTACCTCAGAGAGAATGAGGAAAACCAAGAGAGTAGATGAGGAGGCTGCTGAGAAACAGGGCGTGGCCCCTTGAGACCAGGAGCTGTCATCTTCCAAGGCGGAACGCGCGCGCGCACGCACGCACACACACACACACACACACAGACTAGAGGCAAGGAAACGTCCGTGGAAAAGCCCTCTCCTCTCCTCTGCATGAATTCCTTCGGCTAGTGCCCTTGCCATGGGTTTGTCCCCTAGCCCTTTCCCTCATCTCAACAGGGCATCCGGCCATGTCACTGGGATGCTCAGGAGAGGTCACATTCCAACATTTTCCAGAGGAGTGAGCTTTCTGGCCCATTACCCACACATCCTATGCATAGTTTGGGGCTTGCTTTGTTCTTGAACCATATTTGAATCTACTTAAATCAAATAAGAGAACAAAAGATCTGGAAAGAAGTCGACGTTCCCGGAGGCAGGGACTCCAGGCAGGTGCTCTGACAAATCCCCGTGGTATGCCAGTGTTGAAAGTTCTCTCCCAGGCCTTCCCCCTGCCTGCCTGTGTAAGCTTCAGTTTCCTCCCCCGTGGACCAAGGATAGCACTGCAGGCACTGCCTCCCTTACTGGGAAGTTGTCAAGGTCAAACAGGGGATGTGAAAGCCCTTTGTGAAAGGTACAGCCCTGTCTGTGTGGACCAGCCCCTCCCAAGAGACCCTCCCCAGGCGGAGCACAGCCATTAGCAAGTGAGCTCTGGGAGGCATTACTCAAAGAGGTTCAGACCCCAGCACAGTGGGAAACAGGGCTGCCCCAGACAAGGACAAGGTCTTCACTCTCTCTCTCCTGCTTGAATCAGGTGTTCAATTCATGTGACACCAGGAAAAGCATGTTAGGGAGGTAGAATCACAAAGTTTTGATAATGCTGTCATGAAAATAGGTCAACCTGCTTTAAGATTCAAACCTGGCCTCAACCCAAGAGTCTGGGTTTTTTGTTGGTAGTTATTTTATTTTTTGGTCAAAAAAGTTTTCTAAAACAATGACAATTCTTCTGACTGTAAATAGGCCAGCCACATCTGCTAAGAAGCAAATCTATGCTACGCATTGTTGTTGAACGCCTCAGCCTGACTCCCAGCGTCCTGGCTCCCTAAGTAAGAATCTGCCTCTTGACAACAGGCTCGGGAGGGATCTGACCCAGAGACCTCTCTGGGCAGGCACCAAGTCCTGGCTCCCCAGATTCATCCCCTGTGTTCACTTCCCTATTTCTATTAATTAAACTTCATTTGTGAAGCAAGCATTTCAACAGAAGCCTAGGTGTGATGAGACAAATGCGTGTGAAAGTGGCAGCTCTGACCCACATTAAAAATCACGCAACTCAAATTGACACATCCTTGTCCTTAAAAAAAAAAAAGAGAGAGAGAAAGAACCAGAAGCACAAAGAAAAGGCATGAATTAAGCTTTTCATTCTTCAGGAAAGCCTCAAGTGCAGATATACTTTTGGGAACTTGGCCTAGTGAGACATTGTATTTTTTCCCCACCTCCCTTCCCACCCTCCTACCACTCTGGATTTCCAAACCAAAAGCCTCTAATAGAGTCATCTGTGCAGCACAGCAAACAGCAAGGCAGGTGTGCCCTGCAGACACACAGTCTCAAGTCTTTTGTTAAGTACATACACCCAAGACGACAGCTGCAGCAATCCACTGACCAAACAGATTTTTCAACTTCCAAGAACACTGAAGAAGACAGAGTCTTTGACCTTCAAGGAACTTACAGTTAAGCTGGGGAACAAAACCCCCAACACAAATGGAACCATAAGGAAGCAATCAAAGGTGAGCTCCCTGAGAGCGGGCACTGGCTCAGTCTTCCTTCTGCATCCTGTCTTAGGATGGTGAACGGAGGGAGGGATGGATGGACAGACGGATGAACACAGAGGCTATATATGCAATAAGATGTTAAAGGTGGAAACAAGTGGTAAAGGTTCTGCAGGTTTTAGATAAAATAAATAAAACACGAGCATCCCAGAAGGGAGGAATCAGGAACATCAATCCTACCACCTCCAACCCCAGCCCCAAGTCAGCACACACCTCCAAGTTTCTTACCATACTTCATGCTACCTTGTGCTCATTACAGCTGTGTGTGTCCTTTGCCTCCTGTTCAGAAAGCTTGCTGAGGGTAGGATCCATGTGCATCTATTCCCTCTCTCCTCAGCACATATTAGGCAACCCATGAGCTACTGAATGAATGAGAATGGCCCAGATAGATAGACAATCCGTGAGCTACTGAAAGAGTAAGAGCGGCCCAAATAGAGGAGTGGTGGATGAGAATGATCACCCAGGATGTCCAGACCCCACCTGTATCAGGACTTGCCCGACTTGGCTCATCACCTTAAAATCCTACATGCCACAGCTGCTGTCTCTCCAAGACAGGCTGATGCCCGTGACTATGGAAAGTCAATGTCCTCTCTGAACTTTTCCTAAAACAGGAAAAAAGGACTTTGAAAAACTATGAAGGGGCCCACTCTTCTCCCTTGATCTCACTCACCACTTTATAAAACAGACTATGTCACATGGGAAAACAAATGGCTCTGTCATTCCAGCACCTTACAGCTCTCTGATGGGCCAGCAACTAGTATACCCACTTAACAAAATGCCAAGGCAACTGCCAGTGTTCCTACCCTCTGCTGGGCACCTCATGTCCACCTGGCAGACCTTTTGATTATAAACAGAGTGCAGACTCACCAAGAAGCAGCCCCTGAGGAGAGTCCCACCTGGTGGTTCTGCAGCCACAGGAGTCCTTATACTGCCTAAGATGAGCATGGGCTGCTGTTGCAGACCCCTCAGGTCAAGGAGGGGCTGGATGAGGTTCCCAAGCATGCCCACCTTGGAACATGTGAAGAGGCACATTTGGGTCTGGCTCTATACTTGGGGGTCATGGGGCTGAAGAGTCCTTTAGAGAGAAGATAGCTCAGACTACATTTGGCAGGTACGGGCCAGACAGCCCCAGCCCTCAGCTTGCTGGCAGGACATGCCAAGGCTTGTCCCTGTGCTAAATAACGAGGGTCAGGTAGGGACCAGGCAGGAAGACTGACATTGGAAATGTCTCTTCCACACAAAGTCAGCCTTAGGATCCTAGAGGTAGCAATAAAAATTAAAAAAAAAAAATCCACTCTATTGGAAGTCAGCACACATGCAAATTTATATCCACATCAAAGCTATTTTATTCCCTGAACAAACATCACAAATAAGATTCTGAGGTCAAGTTCTGGGCAGGGATGAGACATAATCTTGCCCATCAGGGGTGCACAGACTAAGGAGATCAGTGAGCTGTGCCTGAGAATGGTAAAGGCTTTCAAACTGAACGGAACTTTCCCCTACAAACTTCACATGATTTCAGAGTTTTTTAAATACGGTTTTAAAATTAATCCACACGCCGACCCTCTTCCTCTTACACTTTCAGGGGTAACAGAGATCTCTGAAAGTTGTGGGGGAAAGATTCACATGCACACAAAATCATCTGTGCAATATTAGGAAGTTCCCAAATCACCTGGAATCCACTGGAAGGCTCTCAGGAGTCCACAGACCCCCTCACCAAGTCCCCTGTCCCAAAGGAAAACTGACTGTATTAACTTTCCAGGCTATTGGCACCAATAGCATTGGACCAGGAAAGGCAGTGGGGGGCCTGGGAGGTGATGTTTTCCCAGGTCATGGCCTGCAGAGGGGCAGCACTCAACTTGATGCTATTGAGCCCCCAGATTCTGAGAGTCCTTGGTTACCCCCACCTAGGGATCCACCTGTGACCCTTTTCATCTATTACTTGTTCCTCTGCCGGGAATGCTTTCTCCCACAATCTCCAAATATTCACATCCCAATCCTCCTTTCCAAGTCAAGCTCTAATGCCCCCCTTTTCAAATCCCTGCCTGCCCAGCTCCCTATACCTCCAATAACCATGACAAAGGCCTCCCACCACCCACGATCCACAGCCTGTGCTCGGCCCCTCTCCTGGCTCGTTGGCCACTTTATCAACTGAGCTATAATTTCTCTATATAATGTCCCCTCTCTCTCTCGATTCAGATCCTGAAAGGCTGGGCTTGCACATCTGCTGACTCTTCCACAGTATAGCTAGTTGAGGACTGTAAACACGAAATATTTGCTGGGGAATGAACGACTGGCTCAGTAAGACACCACAGAAAGGGAGGGTGAGAGCGTAAGGGAAGAACCAACTATACAAAGGAGGACTTCTTTCCACCATGCTCAAAAGGCAAGGCAGGGCAATACGGGGTTGAGATATTCCAACAAAAACACAGGAGAATATACTCCCACCAAGGCTGGGTGATTAAGGGCGCGGGATCTGTGCATACGGTACAAACAATGATAACCAGGAGAAGGACCCCAGATGTAGGCTGATGTAGAAATTAGCATAACTTTGTGAGATCAGTCCGAAGGCTCCACTGGAGACAGCAGCTTTGAGATACCCAGAGGCTATCCTGATTCTGAGCAGTAACCACAAACCTAGAGATATGGTCAAAATTAAGCAAGAATCAGTTTCTGTGCTAGAAGCATCAACCAGAGGGGCCTTCCTGCATGTGCCTCTTATTAGTAGAGAGTAGACTTGGGCAAGACAACAGCACAGTTCTGAGTTCTAGCTCAGGTACATCTAGCCCTAGGGCCCCGGGCCAGCTTCTCTCCACGGGCCTCGTTCTCCTGTACTTCAGCTGAGAACATTAGATTATAACTCAGAATCTTGTGAGCCCTGATGTTCTAGAAAGCCATTAAATATTTAACAAATATCTGCTTGGTCTCACAGCGGACTAGGCCCTGAGAAGTGGTGGTGAGAAAGTTACAGAAAAAAAAAGTTAAGGCTCTTTCTTTTCCTGGAATGGGTTATCTACTTGGGTAAATTTGATACAAAAATAGTGATTAGGTGACTGAAGTAATATCATGTCTTTGTGTGTGTGTGATGTGAATGTACCTGCCTAAGAGAGGTACAAAAAGAAACATCCCACAAGATTAGAGGGTAGTTATCTCTGGGCTACGGTCTATAAGTAATTGTTACTTACAATTTTCTGTGAATTCTAAATTTTGTACATTAACAATGTATTTATTTATTTAGGTAAAATGACACCCTCAGCTATCAGGGTGGACTAGGGAGGAGGTGCATACACATTAGCCACACATCCAACATAACACAGGGATCCGAGCATGTTTCGGTGACAAGAACAAAGTCCTCACACGTGTACAAGGCTTCACTTTGACAAGCGGTGAGCATCAGTTCTTTCTTGTGAGCTGGATAGACCACCCTCAAGATATGAGAGCAGCAATTAGCCCCATTTAGACAGCCAGATTCTGACTGGCTGAGACAGGATACCTAGCCCCTTAACAAGGTCTCCAGATTGCTTAGGTGACCAAACCTGGACTTGGGTCCAGATCTTCCACCTCCCAGTCAGTGCCCTTTTCTTTACCTACTGCCACTTACTAACTTCATTTGCAAAACAAATACCAAATGGCCATTGTATGCCAACTGCTGTGTTGAGTGAGTGTATGTATGCACAGATATACATGAGAAGATTTTGAGAACTGAAGAAACTTTGATGAAGACCTACATGACTACTTTAAGAAATGAACGTCTGCAATTTAAGAAAGACAGGTGTATCCCATTTGTTTCTTCATTCAACAAATACTGAGCATTTGCACTGGGAAATAAATGCTGAGCAAAATAGGGCATGGTCTCTGCCTTCACAGGTCTTGTGCCAAAAAGGGCCAAGTGAGGTTATAAGGATGCTTTACCACAAAACTGTCCCTGCATCTAGAGGAAGTCACAATTCCCACTCCACACATGGTGAATGTCTCTTACTTCAGGCCGATAGACAGGATTACTTCAACTGCAAATGTATTCATTTGCCCCACAAACAAGTACCTACTGTGCACAAGGCAAGATGCTTGGTACCACAGGAGAGGCAAAGGAGATGGCCAAGCATCTGCCAGGCACTTTCTCTATTTGCTGTGCTAAACATTGTGAAAGACACACCTAACTACCTAGCACCAAGCACTGGTTGAGCAGTACTCACTGTCAGTGAAACAAGAGTGTCCAGATGAAATCAAATCTCTCCATCACTACAGGTGAATGAGCAGAGCAAGACAAACTCTTGATTCTTTTGTTTTGTTTTGTTTTGTTTTTTTGAGACGGAGTCTCGCTCTGTGCCCAGACTGGAGTGCAGTGGCCGGATCTCAGCTCACTGCAAGCTCCGCCTCCCGGGTTTACGCCATTCTCCTGCCTCAGCCTCCCGAGTAGCTGGGATTACAGGCACCCACCACCTCGCCCGGCTAGTTTTTTTGTATTTTTTTAGTAGAGACGGGGTTTCACCGCGTTAGCCAGGATGGTCTCTATCTCCTGACCTCGTGATCCGCCCGTCTCGGCCTCTCAAAGTGCTGGGATTACAGGCTTGAGCCACCGCGCCTGGCCTCTTGATTCTTTTTTTACCTCACAAACCTTATGGGCCTCCCATATAGGACATCATGTATTCCTCCACAACTCCCTCAAAAGAAAGCACCCTCATTTTTTGAGCGTGGCACATCTGAATGGTACCCAGTTACCCCTTCCTAAAAGGATGCAGGAGCAGAGAAGGTGATTTTAGGTGGCCAGTTGTAGGACAATGCCATGAGGACAGGAAAAGGACTGTGGTGTCTTTGTATCTGCCTGCAGCCCTTTTTGATAAAAATGTGAAAAGCAGTACCAGTCTGTCCATGTGACTGGAATGAAGCCTTGAATCTTTTCACAAGCCCTGCCCTGGCCCCCCTGGCCATCGGCGGCTTCCTCAGTTCCAAGACACCCAGCACAGCATCTGGGGCCCTGCACGGTACTGCCTTCACCTGGAGTCTTTCTGTCCGTTCAGCAAAAGTGCCTTGCCTGTGTCGGTGCCAGACAGGAAACAGCGCACAGTAGGAGGGGATCGCGCCTGATAGGTCAGAGCCACACACTCTGCCCACTGCACCACTCAAAGCCCTGCTTGCTAACATGCAACTGGTCTGCAGCTGGTTGAGACCCTACATTCAGTCCAGAGCAACCTTGATTTACTGGAAGCACGTTCTTGAAAATCACTGGGTAAATACAGTTTTGTTCCTTTCCATGTGAACAAGAATTGTTCACTAGTTTCTCAACAATTCCCTCAGTAAATTCCCTACAAATCTCTGTAAAAGACAAAACAGCCACTTATCAAACCTCAGAAAGGATATCATTTCCTAAATGATAAGGTTTTTTGGTTCAGATGTCATATATGAGGCATCTTTAACGGGGGTGCCCTATAATAACAAGGTCTCTTAAGTGAAAGCAACCAAAATAAAAAACTACTTAGGAAGATGTTTCAAAATTAAATAAGGAAAGAGAAATGTGATTATGATTAGCTGAAGTTCAAGTTGTGGTTTACTGTTTTTAACATGTTTGCTCCGTCCATCTGTTTGATTCCAGAACGCCTTGGAATGTCTTTTCTGGTTATTTCACATTCGTTGAATGAGCCTGCCAATGTCAGCTTTAGCTTACTGTTGAGAGTAAAAATATTAAGACAGTCTTCTCAATTGCCGTTTGGAACACCAACGTTATCCCTGGAAGTCACCTGCAGGCCTGACTTAGAGGACAGCTCCAAGCGTGTTCTCCAGTCGAGAGCTGATGGCTAACTCCGGCTTCTCCTCCGCCTGCTGCTCAGGCCTGGTCAGAGGAATCCCCTCCATCCCCAGCATACCCATCCCTGTCTGGGCCCTTTACTCCCCGTTCCTCAAAAGGATACAAATAGCTTCCCAACTATGGCCTGGCCTCTTCTCTAAAGCACAGCTCTGTTTTGTTTTGTTTTGTTTTTGAATTATTATTATACTTTAAGTTCTAGGGTACATGTGCATAACGTGCAGGTTTGTTACATATGTATACTTGTGCCATGTTGGTGTGCTGCACCCGTCAACTCATCAGCACCCCTCAACTTGTCATTTACATCAGGTGTAACTCCCAATGCCATCCCTCCTCCCTCCCCCCTCCCCACAATAGGCCCCGGTGTGTGATGTTCCCCTTCCCATGTCCAAGTGATCTCATTGTTCAATTCCCACCTATGAGTGAGAACATGTGGTGTTTGGTTTTCTGTTCTTGCGATAGTTTGCTGAGAATGATGGTTTCCAGCTGCATCCATGTCCTTACAAAGGACACAAACTCATCCTTTTTTATGGCTGCATAGTATTCCATGGTGTACATAGCACAGCTCTGTTCTAAAGTACATCATCCCCCAGGCATGTTTTGATTTGCAGGGCCAGTGCAAAATGAAAATGCAGGGCCCCTTGTTTTAAAAGTATTAAGAATTTCAAGAGGACAATAGCATAGCATTAAGCTGAGCATGGGGCCCTGGGCAAGTACACAGGACACACACCCATGAGGCCTTCCCTGAAAAACTAGCACCTCAACAATCTCCGCCCAACTCTTTACTCTGGCATTCAAAGTCTTCTACCACCTGGCTCCATTGCACCACCCTCCTTGTAGACCTCAGCCTCCAGAAACCCAGGAATCATCATCATCTCACAGATCCATCCTCACCATCCCATCTCTGTGCCTTGCAGGAAAGTTGAAGGCTGCCTCCTCCATGCCCTCACTCAGCCCCTTAAAGACTTCCAGCTGGCTGGGGTTCTTCCTTGGATACAGCAATGAACTGTTACTTGTCTAAATGCCCAGAGCCTGGCATAAAGTGAGCATCAAGAATGAACCTGTCAGCTCCCTCTCCCTCACCTCTGCTGGGCCACTCCTCCTTCCACTCCACTCTGCCCCCAACAGCTATGGCTATGAAACCACCTCTCCTTCAGGCCTGGCTCAGATACCACCCCCTCCATCCAGTCCTCCTGTATTGCCCCAGCTGGATGGGGCCCTGCTCCACTCTGGGCTCCCTCCAGTTTCCCACCTCCCGAACAGCACTTGCCCATATTCCACCTTATATCACAGAATCTACACACTTGACCCACCACACATTCCAACTGGACCGCAGACACCCCAGGAAAGGGGCTTCTCGTGGTTCCTTTCCATCCCCCACAGACTTTGGGGTGTTCTGTATGCAGCAGAGGCTCCATACGTAATTTCTGACTGAATGACAAAAAGCAGATTAAGTGAAATTTCCCCCTGCCATACCAACCCCCCTCTTAAAATAAATCTTTCCAAAACACTTCCAGGTTGAGAGGACGTAGAATTAAAAGTTTATAAAAGTATTAAAGGTAGAATCAACTTAATGTTTGAAAGAAGTGCCTTTGGAACCAATCTAAAGAAGCTGCATTCTTTAAGTATTAAAGGGAAGGAAAAAAGAGGCTGGATTCCATCTACTGGGAATTCTGCATGACAGAATTCTACCCGAGGAGCTCTGCCTGTATCGCCTCACAGCCCTCACATCTCCAGGGCGGCCACTGTTGTAATCTCACACTGTTGTAAATGCCTCCCTCCGCTTCCCCTGGTGAGAACCTCCATCTCTGTGGGGAATCCTTTCCCCATGTGGTTTGGGTAAAAGAGACTCCATCTTCTGGCCAGTGCAGGGCCAGAAAACGCTCCTCCCTTGGCCACCACAGAAAAGAACAGACTGTGCCTCATGCCAAGCACTCAGATACCTCCATGGGATTCCTCTAATTTTTCTATTAGAAAAATGCTGTCTCTTTTGGCTGAGTTGCCACACTGGTAAGATATAAATCCAGGGCTGCCAGTGGCTATTTCGCCACCACATCCTAGGAGAAAGCCAAACAGAGACAACCCCTGCTGAGAGATGAAGAGACAGCTCCTCCCTGGCACCCCTGAAATCGAGCACCACCTGAGGTCGGCTGCACCTTTCACGGAAGTCCACTGAAACCGGGCCGTCACTTGCAACTGAGGGAGTCTGAGTGAGTCCAATTCAATGAGAAGCCACCTATTATCTCCACCTCGCAGATGAGGAAGCCGAGCCCAGGGAGATGCAGCAAAGCACTCCAGACCACATGGCCAATAAACAATGGGGCCAGCGATAACCTCAGCCTCCCTGAGGCCCACACCTCACTATTCTACGATGGGTGTTACCAACCAGAGGCTCTATAGCTCCGATTGCCCCTACAGAAAATGAAAGAGAAAATACCGTGAATTGTGCCTTTGGAACCAATATGAAGAAGCTGCACTTCTTACATACTAAGAGGAAGAGTAAGAACTGACTGGTGACATGATTTAAAGCAATGTCCTTACAAAGAGCCAAAAATCAACACATAGGTGAACAATGTAGGCATTTATCAATTCTACTTAGTGAATCAAATGAATCAGCATGGAAATTGAATGGAAAAAGGAACTGAGATCCTTTGGTGGTGATATGGGGTAAATCCTGACTGGCTGCTGTTCAGACTGCCCGCCACGTTCCACCAGATGGTAACAGCCCAAAATAAAAACTGCTGCAAATGCAATTTAGACAAATTCAAGAATCGTATGAATAATGGCTCCATAATAGCTTATTAAGGGGAGTTACACATATTTAAAGCACACTCCTATGTTTTTGAGGTGATGGCTGGAAGGTTATGGGGTCTTCCCACAGCAGCTCCCTTAATTCCATTCTCAGTGGCACAATGCTGGACTGGAAAAACCATTTGTCTGATGGAGGATAGAGATTCTCGTGTTCTTACGGGAAAACATTACAGAAAGCAATGACTCTGCTCAATGGCCTTTAGTAATTCTGCACTCTGAAGATTTCACTGAGAATCCTCTCATCCATGGACTGAACTTTACTTAAATCCACTTAAAGTTTCAGAGGATAACACTCACGAGAAAACTTTCATTGGTTGCCATTTTGTTTTAAGAAAGTAAACTGACCTATGAGTCAAACTTTAGGAGACTCTTGGCATTTTTGTAATATAACAAATGTCAGAGGCATCTTTCAACTTCGCCATGGGCCACTGTGATGGAAATAGACGGTCATGTTTCCCGCTGAAAAGCAGC
The DNA here is from genome assembly GCF_003255815.1 of Theropithecus gelada. Classification (NCBI taxonomy): domain Eukaryota; kingdom Metazoa; phylum Chordata; class Mammalia; order Primates; family Cercopithecidae; genus Theropithecus; species Theropithecus gelada. The sequence continues at coordinate 86,547,260 of NC_037669.1, forward strand.
AGCATGCTCCCGCTGTGGGTCAAGTGTCTTATCCGAGGCCAAGACATCCAGGAGAGCCGAGAAGGCAAACCTGCCACCAACACCACCAGCGTCTTGTAGCTTCCTCGAGCGTCAAAAGAGAGGGAACATTCCCATCAGACACAAAAATCTCCTCCCAGTGAAAGCCTGACAGCTTTGGAAAAAATAACTAATTTGTCCAGCCATTTATAAGCTTAATTTTAAGAACAGAAAAAAAAAAAAAAAAATCTGCCAGTTAAGGAATATTCTTCCCATTTCTAACAAGATGTTTTGAGGATTCTCTTAGTGACTTTTGCCAGTATCATCAAATACTGCAATTAACAAAACACCAGGTCTCATCACATGCTCAGCTACAGGTGTCTAGCACCTTTTCCGATAGAGAGAACTGACTGGTGATTTTTTAAATGGACATGACTAGTAGAAAATCTACCCGAATACATTAAACCAATCGGTGTGTGTCTTTAGTCTCACAAAGTAACGATGGCATGAAGGGACACTGCTATTTGTCTACTGGGCTGTTAGTTTAGCCTTCCTTACCAGCAAAAGGACAACTGACCCTGGACCTTGCAATGCTGTGTACCATGGCCACACCTGTGGTGTGGGAATTCAGAAATCCCCTGCCATGTACTCGTATCTCTTGTAGGAAAGCAGGAAGTCAAACAACAAATGATCAGAGCTAACAACAGAAGTGAGCATAATCCAGATTCAATCCAGTTCCTATCTATTGCTGACAAGACAAAACCGGAAGCTGCCCGGAACCACGCCCCCACCCCACACCCTGACTTTTCTGCCCCACCACTCCCCTTCCTGCCCATGCACAGCAGCACCTCCACACCTTCAGGTTGGCAAGTGCCTCTGTGAACTCTCCCCTGACCTTGACCTGCATTCCCACCCTACAGAGCAAGGTTCTCTTTTCCTCCCAGCTCCCGCAGCTTCCTGTGTACAGATTGGGTATTACCCTCACGACATCATGCAGGACGCAGGTATGGGCACCTCTGCTGCCAGCACTGTCCTATAAGCTCCTCTAGGGTCTGGCCTATACTCAGTCCTCTCCAAACACCCTAGGCCAACCGTGTGCCAGACACATCCTGGAGGCACACATAATGTGTGGCATTCAACAAAGAAGATGATCCCGAACACGTAGATGTGCCTGGCCTGTGCCCCTGTCTCAAGACCTCAATGGGGTTCTGTTGAGAAGACACCACTGCAATGTCATCGAGGAATCCAGGGAAACTCATGTGATGAGCAGGAGCCTGTCGTGTGGGTCTGAGCAGGGTCTTAGCCTGTGGGCTTCACGGGGCTTAAAGTCATCTCAGGGCTTACTTTGGGCTCTCTGGCTGCTCCCATGTAATTCCTGGAGTGTCAAAAGCAAACCTGCGGGTTGGGTGTGCGTGTGTGATTAGTGCATATGAGTGAGAACACGTGTGGGGCAGCACACACGTGAGTGATGGTGAGCATGAGAAGGTTCCTGTCTGCTCGGGGGTGTGAGTGTGCTGGGGGTGGGGGAGATGCCACAGCTCCCCAAGGGAAGGGCCTGTGATGGCGAAGTGTTCACAAGGATGGACTTCTCGTAGAATTTAACCAGCTTGTGAGAAGAAGCCGTTAAGGGCTGGAAACAAACCCCCGCCTTTCATCCATCTGGGAGAATTTCATAGTCAATGGTTTTGACCCACACTTAACAGTTTATGTTCTATGTAATCTGATTTACATTAGAATTAAAAACAAACACTTCCCTGCCATCAATGGAATACACACCTGATGAGGTGCTGACGAGAACACCAAGGGAGACAGAGAGAGTACCCTCGTGATGGAGATCCGGTAAGAGGGGTTCAAAGGAGAATGAGCACATCCCTTTAACACCATCCCATGAGCTGGAAATATTGCAAAGGCACTTCCTCCAGTGCAGAGGAAGGGACATGTGCACATGGTGCCTGTGTAAGCAGGTGTGTGCACGGCAGAGGGAAGGGGAGACAGGGCAGCACCTTCATCATTTAGAACAGAGGCCACCTGAAATGTGTGGAAACACTGAGGATCCTTGCTGTGCGCATCGAGCACCCTGAGATGGGGCTCAGACTCCTCTTCTCACCCTTCCTGCTCCAGAGCAGTGCAATGGAAAGGACCCCCTGGGCCTCCAAGTCAATACTGAGACCGATACTGTACACCTGCTTTGCCAAGAGTCCCTCACTCAATTACTTGCTTATTCCTCAACTCTTTCATTTCAGAGAAGTGTAGGGAGCAGATGGTGGTGATGGTTACACAACAATACAAATGTAATGTCACTGAACTGTGCTCGTAAAAATTGCTAAAATGATACATTATATCTCACCACAATAAAAAGGATAAGGAGAGCCCACTATGTGCCAGTCACTGGACACACTTTGTTCATGCAATCATTCATTCATTCAACTATGTACAGAGGGCCTGTGTGCCCAGAGCTATTCAAGATACTGGACATACAACAGTGAAAGAACAGAAGAAACTTCTTGCCCTCCTGGAGATGTCATTCTAGTTGGGGAGACAGACAATAAATGGCATAAGTAAAATGCGCCGTATGGTGGACAGGGAGAAGTACAAAGGAGAAAAATAAAGCCAAGAAGTTCAGTATGCAGTGTCAGGGGCAGGTGCAGTTTTAGACACCAGGGCCAGAGCTAGCGTCACTGAAAAGGTGACTCTGAGTAAAGATCTAAAGAAAATGAGAGTCAGCCACAGAGATATCAGTATTAAAAAAAAGTTCCTAACAGAAGGCCGAGCAAGGGCAAAGGCCCTGGGGCAGAGCAAGCCTGGCACAGCTGAGGAACAGCAAGGAGACAAGTGTGGAGGAGTGCAGGGAGGGCACAGTAATAGGAGGCCAGCTGGGAATAAAGGGACGCTCCTACAGGGGTGCAAAACAAACGTCGGCCCTTTCCTGCCAGCAGTCAGCACAGAGAATAACCAGATCAATTAATAAATAATCATAAATGATGCTGTCAAGAAAACAAGTTGGCCATAATGATAGAGAAAAATATGGGAGGACCTTTTAGATGGAGGAATCCATGAAGGCCTAACGGAGGCAACATCTAAGCTACAAACTAATGGATAAAAAGGAGTTTTCAGGTGGAAAACTATGTTTGAAAGCTCTGTGGCAACAAATATTTATCATTCAAGGACACTGAAAAGATGCTGATATGGCCAATGTGCCATGGGCAAGAGAGAGGATGGACAGGGATGCAGGAGAGAGGCAGGGACGACACCCAGCCTGTGGACGCCAGCACAAAGCCCAAGTCGTGTTCATATAAAGATGGTCTATGAAGGGGCGTTTAGATGGGGAACATGCTCGGCTTTGTTTTTAAAAGGCCACTCTGGAAACTGTGTGAAGAGACTGGAGGCACAAAGGATGGTGGTGGTTTAGATCAGGGAGGTGGAAGCAGAGACAAAGAGAAGTAAGTGGAGAGTTTCACAATAAATCCAGAAGGCTGGGCACCGTGGCTCACGTCTGTAATCCCAGCACTTTGAGAGGCCAACGCAGGTGGATCACTTGAGCTTATGAGTTCGAGACTAGCCTGGGCAACACGGTGAGGCCCTGTCTCTATAAAAAATACGAAAATTAACTGGGCATGGTGGCACATGCCTGTAGTCCCAGCTATTCAGGAGGCTGAGGTAAGAGAATCGCTTGAGCCTGGGAGGTCGAGACTGCAGTGAGCCAAGATCGTGCCACTACATTCCAGCCTGGGTGACAGAGTGAGACCCAATCTCAAAAACATAAATAAATAAATAAACCAGAGGCAGAGAGGGCCAAAAAAGTTGATGATTCTGATGGCAGGGGGATAAAAAGAAATCTAAGACATTCTCAGGCTCAACTTGCGGGGTCAACACCTAGGTGGACTTGACACCATCCACTGGGACTGGAAGGGCTGGGAGTGGCCAGGCTTGGAGAAAGACCTGGGTTCCATCCTGCACGTGGCAAGCTTGAGATGCTTTTGAAACATACAAGTCTAGAAGAACAACAGGTCAGGGGAAGAGATGTAAAAATCTGGCAGTCAACAACAAATTAGCATGTAAAAAGAGAAAGAGACAGACAAGAAGAGTTTGGTAACCTCAAACAAATCAGTCCATGGACTGAGTGGTAGTTTTCTCATTTGTAAAACCAGGGTAATGTCTGAGGCACTTCCAGAGAATGTTATGAGTCCAATCGCTGAGGGTCAGAAGTTTCCTACCACCTGTTCCTTTAGAAAGGATTTGTCAAGCAAGCCTGGCCCTGGGTCTGGTTTGGACTGTCCTACCAAAGCAGAACAGCTTGGGACAGTCACAATCATTGCCACACAGGTCACCCTTTTCTGTAATTAGGCCTTTGCAATAAAACTCACTGTCTTATGCAGAGACACAAATGGGGGAGGTCTAAAAAAGACGATATTATTTTCCTGTTTAGGGTTCACGGTTAACTGACATACCTGTAGGTTTGGTTCCTATGGAGAAGTGTGGCTATCACCCTGTGGACAGGACAGAGGTGGCCCATCCTTTTCCAACTCCCCCACCTCTATCCCAGCCTCCCTGACTACAGAGAACCCCTCATGACTATTATTAAAGGCCTAAGTGAGACTGTGGGATCCTGGCCAAACACACCCCATTCGTACAACCAACTATCGACAGCTATGGCTGCCAAGTAAACAATCCACGGAGCTGGGCAAGTGGGTGCATGTGACAACTCTCTCCAGCCACCCTACTGCCCCTACCACAAGGCACAACCTAAGTGTTTGGGTTTCTGTGGGTAGAGGAAAGTGTTTGTGAATGGTGTCAGGTTTTTCTGTGTCTAAATCCTGAATCTCCTTTTCCTTCTCTTCCATAATTATCCATCAAATCAAATCACATCACCAGAGAGAAATCCACAGCCAAAGCTTGCCCTCATCAACTCATCTCCAAAGAAAGATTCAGACACGCACAGGAAATGAATCATTCAGATACTTCCCCACAACAAACTTGATCCTAAACTCCCTTTCCTGCCCTCCCCGCTTAAGAACCCCCTGCCCTGACCCAAAGCCCACGAAGCACCCAAAATCACCAGTGGCAGACACGGATGTCATTTAGGAATAATGGGCTGCATTCGCAGGAAGGAGTGAGGCAGCCAGCAGATTTGCCCCAGTTGCCCCAGAGGAGGCTGTGGACTGGCCTGAGAGCCATCCACTTGACCCTGGCTGGACCAGTCTTGCACGCTGCATCACGAGGCACAGTGTGACTCATCTGTCAATGCCCAGCTCTAAGCTCACTTTTTCCAGGAAGCCTTCCTTGACCATTTTTAGCCTCTGCTAACGACTCGTTCTTTGAAATTACGATACTTAAATTTATCCTGTTCATTTGGCACTTACCACATACTGCAGAGTGATATGTGTTAGACTGTACCTTGCACTTAATATTTTGCTCATGCATTAAACAGTGTGCGAGAGTCCGTATGTTTGGATGCACATGGATGTGTATGTTTGCATGTGCTATCTTAACTTCTTTGTTCAATTTCCTTTGAGCTATGACCATTGACAATCCTTTCCCTAAGAAGGTACAATCAAGATATAATTATCACGAATATAGCTACGTTGACGTTTACAGTTCAAAGCCAGAAAAGCTCCTCTAAGATATTTGTAAGCCTATGTTGAATTTGTGTTTAGTAGTATCACCTCTACTTTCCATAACTATACCTCAGGGCAATCAATAGAGGAGTTCAGGTAAGTATCTCTGGAGCAAAACCAAGTAACCAAGTATTCATGGAGTGTTTACCGTATAACTTTGGAATTATGCTCAGTGTACATATAAAGGCATTTTAGAACCTCCCCCACAAAATAAGCTTTCTCATTAATTAGAAGACAATCCTTCCACAGCATTCCATTCCAAGTAAGTTCTACTGAAAAGAAGTCCTTGATCTTTGAAGCAGAATAAATTCCTGAAAAAGGCTCTGTAAGTTGAAATGTAAATCAAATCTAACTTTTACCACAGAAACAATGTTAAATTAGACAATTATGTTCTGGACCAAAGACCAATTGCCAGTATTTAAAAGGAATAATTACATTTTATTTCAAAGAGTTATAAATTGCAAGTAATCCTAACAATTATCCATATAGCTAAGGACCATAATCATAATAGTTACCACTATAGAACGATGCCAGAGATTATGCTAGATGCATTTCATATATTCAGCATGTAATTTCTCCCAATAGCCCTAGGAACCAAATCTTTCACTTTACAAAAGAGAAAACCAAGGCCTAGGGCTGCTGTGTTTCAACTAAGGCTCTGCAGCTACTTAATGGCAGAGCAAGAATTTAAACTCAGAAGTATCTGGCCCTAAAGTCAAAGATCTTTCTACTATCCCAAATAGCCTCCCCAAATCAATTATAAAGAATATATTTAATACTGCATAGTTGAATGCCTGATATCAATTAGACAGAGTTCTAGAGAAACAATCATATTTTACCAAATGGATTTAGTAAGAGTTCCAAGACAAGGACCATCTCTGAAAGGCAAGGGTACCCTAATACTAGTAGGGAGAGTTCAGACAGGGCCTGAGACAGCGAATTATTAGAATCGTCACTGTATATGGAGACCTAACACATTCACTCCTTTAACAAAATATTGAATAAGTACCTACTATGTGCCAGGCACTCTTCTAAGTGCTATGGATACAACAGTAAACAGAGTCCTCCATTGTGGAACCCACATTCTAGTGGAGAGCACAGAGATGACAACCCCTGGCCAACATGTATGCCTAAGCCAGTGAGCAGTGGTAAGCACTTGGGAGGGTAAGTAGGACAGGGCGTGCCTCTCCAAGGGCAGAGGGACATGAGAGCTTACAGTGTGGAAGGGAGGCCTCAACTGGAGATGCACGAGATGTTGGCTTCTGGATAGATTTGAAACTCCAGACTCGGTAAGATCATTGAGGGAGTGACTGCTGATGGAAACAGGAGGAGAAGGTCTCAGGACTCCTCCAGGCACTCCAACAAGACAACAAATGGCCAGGAAGAATCAGGAAAGGAGACTGAGAGGAAATAACAGTGAGGCAGGGGGGAACACCAAGATAGTGTGGTATCCTGGGAGCCAGGAGAAGATGAGAAGTGCATTAAGGAGGGAGGATGTTAGATGTGGAATTAAGTACAGTGAGGGATGGAAACTGACCACTGGATTTAACAGCAGGAAGACCAGTTGTGATCCTGATGACAGCAGATTTGGTAGGCTGGAGGGAGCAAAAACCTGATGACGATGAGTTCCAAGAGGAATATGAGAGGAGGAATAGGCAGCAGGGAATATGGAAAATAATTTGAAGCATTTAGTCACACAGGAAAAGAGAAATGGGGTAGTAGCTAATGGCTGAAAAGGAATCAATAAAGGGTTACCTAAGTGGGAGATATTAACAAGAGTATGTTTGTGTGTATTGACTGGGAAGATCCAGTCTAGAAGAAAAAGCTGACAGAGCAGGAAAAACGCAGGAGAACTGCACTGCCATATACTTCAACAGGCAAGGCTGGATGCAACCTGGTGTGCAAGTGAAGAAGCTGGCTTTAGCAAGGGGTGTGCATGGTCACCCATGCTAACAGGGGAGGCAGCAATATCTGTGGACAGAAAATGTGGCAGTGGGCACTTTTGAGAAGTTCTCTCCTGGTAGCTTGAATTTTCTCAGGGAAATGGGAAGTAAAGCCATCGGCTGAGAGTGAGGCTGGAAGGTGCTGGAGGTCTCAGGAGAGAGGAGAATACATGAAATCACTCTCTAGAAATGAGAAAGAATGGTCCTGAATGTAGCATCAATGCCAGTGGCATGAAGTTCTTGCTTGAAGTTGGTGGTCATTTTAAAGAATACCAATCATCGTAGCTGAATGACATTTCCAGTCATGCTTAGCTGCTCAGCTGCAGGTCCGTAAGAGGGTGAAGAGCTGCAGCGAAGCAAATCTGAGGTCTTGCCAAGACAGTATGCAATACTACCCTCCCACCTGCTTTCCACAGAACTTCATTATCCACAAACAGTCACATGATCTCATTTGATCCAAATAGCCCCTTGATGTGTCCATCTCTGTTAAGGGAGGACCCTGAGGCTCAATTAGGTTAAACCACTTATTTAGAGTCATGAGGCAAGGTCTTCTAACCCCCAGCCTAGTGCTTTGCCCACGCCATGCTCCTTTCAGTCAGAAAGAAACCTATAAGGAGAACTCCTCATTCTCTAGGAATTCCTGATGCAAGCCCGCCTTGCAAGACTGGCAAAAGCCTTGACCCTTGCTTCTGCCTCAGCCCGTCCAGCCAGCAGTGTAGATCGTGTATACAGCCCAGGCAGCGTATATGACACATGTCCATAACTACCCAGAGATTAAGCAATTAAGCTGTTCATTGCAATAAAGTATTTATTAATGAAAATATTCTGAAATCCAGACTTTGAGCTTGGCTTATTTTTTATGAATACATGGTTTTCTGTGAGTGGCTATGTTGTCTGCCCTTTATCTCTTATTACATTAATCCTAGAGAGTAAGATCTCACTCCTCTGTAATCAAACACTTGAGGCTCACCCTCCGGTGAGGTGGGAGTAGAAATACAGTTCTATTTTGAAAGGTGGCTGAATTCTTTAAGGTCACAGGGGCACCTTTAAATGAAGCAAAGGCAGTAATTTACTCAGAAGAGACTTTGAGGTCTGACATTTATGAATACCCCAAGTAGGGAATGGCTGTGTGTCTAACACCTTTTGTTCAACAGCACAGGAACTCAGATGAGCAACAAAGCCTCTTTCATAATGAAAACTGTGTGCTCCCTACAGATCCTGTACAGAGATTGTAAATAAATTCTTATAATTTTAGTGTAATGTTGGACATCAACAATAATAAATAATAAATAGGCCAAAGTGAACTTTAGCAATGAATTATTAGTGAGCGTGTGCTGAATTGGGGTACCATGCCTCAGGTACCATGCTATGCATCCACGGGAGATCCTGCAGTGAATATAGCTGGTCCCTTCTCTCACCAAGATTACTGTCTCCATAAGACTCAAAGACAGTACATAGAGGAATTCAGAATGGAAATGCTACTTGGGCCAGGAGTTTGCATAAGGAATTACAGTGCTGCCTAATCTGCTGCTCCCCTTGGGGAGGACGACTGCTACCCGCACGGCTTGTTAACATATAGATGAAGAGTCTACCATGAGCAAAGAGCATGCCAGGCTCAATCTGAGCCCTGAAGGAAAACAGCAGGGCTGACAGTAGGGAAAGAACTTAAGACAGACCTTTGTCTCAAGTTGCTTAGCATGTGATGGAAGAACACCCATGCAAGAGCTGCCTAAGTGGTGCAAGTTTCCGACAGAGAGGCAAACAAGCTGCCGCAGGAGCTCTCGGGGAGGATTGGTGGGGCACAGGCCTGCTCCAGAGGCCCTCTCTGCCCTCCTTTCAGCCGACAGCTCCCTTTACTCAGCAAACAGCTCTCAAGTGACTCCCATGTGCCAAGCTGTGGCACATGTGTGGAAGACACAGCAGTGAAAAAGACAAAGTCTCTAGTCCTCTAGGAAGTGACTTCCTAGTGTCGGGGGGAAGCGAGGGAGGGCAGACAATGAATATGTGTCAGGTGCCATTTGGAACTCAGGGAGGGCTGGCAGAGATGAATGTGGGTGCTATTATGGGAGAGGGTGGTCAGGGAGGACCTCTCTGAGAAGATGACATTTGAGCAGAGACTCAGGTGATTAGGAGTAAACCAAACACCCATCCAGGGAAGCACACATAGGTAGAAGGAAGAGGAGAACAAATGCTTGGGGTGAAAGGGTGCCTGGCATTCTGAAGAACAGCAAGGCAGTCACTCGTGCAGAGAGAAGGGGGATGTCAGCAAGAGGTGAAGGGGGAGCAGGCACTGACAGATCACATACTCTCCAGGCTATGGTAAGAACTTGCTATGCTCTGAAAGCTGGGAAGACTTCAGACTGATAGATTTCCTTAGGGAGGTGTCTTCCCATTGTCTAGAAATTCTCAGATACAGCATTTATAAATTTTCAGTACCTAATCATTCTTCACTTTGGCCACCCAGATTGGAAAAGGCTAAGATGTAGAGAACTGGTATTATTTGCAATTTGTCTGCTATTTACAGTATAAGTAATACTTTCTACAGAGAAAGGGTCATGGGAGAGAGCAGTTTGTGCCTCAGTAGGTGAGTGTACTACACATTCTATTTGATATTACTCTGATATCACATTTGGGGAGCAGAAGTATTCCCAATGGAGACTCTGGGTATTCTAGTTCAATTCCTCCAATAGACAGTATTAAGTACCAAACCACATTATCAGCTATTTAAGACCAACGGGGTACAGTTACCTCCTACTTGATAAATAAGGCAACTTAAGCATAGAAGATGCATTACCTTGTTTTTCACCTTATGCAATCATACATACATACTACGATTAGTATAAATCATACTACACAAGCTTCCACATACCTTTTGAAGTTCCTCAGTACATTTTCTGGAATTATCAGTGCAACTGAACTTAAACAGAAGACACTAGTAATCTATCAGACTGACTTTCCTTCCCTTTCTCCCTCCTCTCCATTTAACAAGAATCAAAAGTTTTCTACAAGCCACTATATCGTGTGCATTTGAGATTTTGGCCATGTAGATAAATAGAGCTCAAGACACTCAAATGAAATTATATCTGCTAAATTTTCAGCAAACGAGTCAATGCAATAGCAATGACAAATCATCTTCCAAAGTCTCAATGTGTGTATGCGTGTGTGTGTGTGTGTGTGTGTGTGTGTGTGTGTGTGTGTTACAGTCAAAAATTCTCCTGCAATCTTGCTTTTAAAGAGTAGGAAGCTTTCCAAGAACCTGCTGATGACGGACTTGACTTACTGATATCAAGAATTATTATAAAGGCATACTAATTAATACAGTACAGTGCTGACAGACAAATTTGCCACTAAACAATGAACCCAGAAATAGATATGGGCATATAAGGAAATGTGATTTGTTATAAAGCATGTATTATAGAGGTGGGGAAAGGGTTAGATTTTAAGTAATCTGTGCTGAAACACTGATAATCCACATGGAAAAAAATTAAACTGGGCCCCTACCTCACACCACACACAAAAATCTACCAGGAAGCAACTGAAGACCTAAATGCTAAAGGCAAAAAAAAAAAAAAAAAAAAAAAGTTTCAGAGGACATATAAGAATATCTGCATGTCATATCATGGTAGAAAAGGTTTCCTTAAACAAGAATTCCTTAAACTGCTTTGGTTCAAGTCCTGGCTCTACCATTTACTACCTGAGTGACCTTGAAAAAGTCACATAACATTCTGTGCCTCAGTTTCCTCACCTATAAAATGGGAAATAGCAACAGTACTTGCCTCTAATGTTATTATGAGGATTAATGAATATTTATAAGGTGCTTTGAAAGGTGTCTAGCATATACAAAGTACTCCATAAATGCTAATTTTAAAACTAAAGAAAAAAATTCCTAATGGAAAAAGATAAATTAGCTACATTAAAATTAAGAACTTCTGTTTATCCAAAGACACCACAAAGAGATCAAAAGGACAAGCCACAAGCAAGGAAAAAACATTTCTATCATGTACAATCAACAAAGCATTAGTATCCAGAGCACATAAAGAAGTTTAATAAATGAGTATTAAAAAGACAAGCCAGCAAATCCCAGCACTTTGGGAGACCGAGGTGGCAGATCACTTGAGGTCAGGAGTTCGAGATCAGCCTGGCCAATATGGGGGAACCCTGTATCTACTAAAAATACAAAAATTATCCAGGTGTGGTGGCAACTACCTGAAATCCTGGCTACTCAGGAGGCTGAGGCAGGAGAATCATTTGAACCCAGGAGACGGAGGTTGCAATGAACTGAGATTGTGCCACTGCACTCCAGCCTGGGCGACAGAGCGAGACTGTCTCAAAAAGAAGACAAACCAGTAGAAAAATGGACATAAGACTAAACAGACACTTCACAAAAAGGGAAAACTAAATGGCTATATTAAAAGATGCTCAGTGTCATTAGTCATCAGAGAAATACATATTCAAATCAGAATGATATGTCATTTTGGAACCATTAGATTGGAAAAATTTTAGCACCTATAAATTATTGGAGGGAGTATAAATTTATATAACCCCTTGGAAAACAACTAGGCATCATCCAATAAAGCTGAAGATGTACCCACAGTAGGACTATGCAATTTCATGCCTATGTAAACTTTAGCACATACATATCAAGAAAAATTCAGAGGACTATTCAAGATAGCACCATTTGAATTACCTGTTTTTAGAAAAACAGAAAACATCACTAATGTCCACCAACAGTCAATGTATAGATAGATGATGGTATATTCTACATAGCAATGAAAACAAGTGAATTACAGATAAATCTAAGAAGTGTTACTGAGGGAAAACTAAGTTACAGAAGAATATACTCAGTATAATTCCATTTAATAAACTTCAAAAACATGCAAAATTAAAGTGTTGCTGAGGAATTAAAACATATACGGTAAAACTAAAGAAAATCAAAGAAAGATAAGCACTTTTTTTTGTTTTGTTTTGTTTTTTGAGACGGAGTCTCGCTCTGTCAACCAGGCTGGAGTGCAGTGGCGCAATCTCAGCTCACTGCAACCTCTGCCTCCTGGGTTCAAGTGATTCTCCTGCCTCAGCCTCCCAAGTAGCTGGGACTACAGGCGCCCACCACCACGCCTAGTTACTTTTTGTATTTTTAGTAGAAACGGGGTTTCACCATGTCAGCCAGGCTGGTCTTGAACTCCTGACCTCAGGTGATCCAGCTGCCTTGGCCTCCCAAAGTGCTGGCATTACAGGTGTGAGCCACCATGCCTGGCCTGATAAGCACAAATTTTAGACAGTGGTCACCCCTGTGGGAGAGGGACAGATGATAAGGATGGACACCCAAAGGAGTGAAAGGTGTGGTGAGTTACAGAATAGGTAGTGAGGGTCCACACGTGTCCACTGGATCTTGAGTTAAACTTTAAATACTTTATGCATATCCTTTAGCATCAACTAAAAAACAAAAAAAGATGATTTCCTCCATCTTTAAACATACGCAAATTCTGTTACAGGCCCAGTGGTCACAGATTTTCTCTCCTGGACCCCCACTGTACTTTCTTGTGACATTCCATTCAGCCTTGGATAAAGGCTATGCCTCAGTTTCCTCAACTGCAAAACAAGGAACAATAATAGTGTCTACTTTCCAGGGTTACTGTTGGGATTGGATGTGTTCATACAGTCCACAATCTCTTACAAGAAACTTCTGCAGCCAGGTGTATTTGGAATTCAAACTTTTTCAGATCTCAGAAACTGAATGAATACCTAGCATTCAAAAAGGATCTGGAGCAGCACTCCATAATCAAACACTTCCATATTTCTTCAGCGAAACATCTGGAAATCATCTCATACAGATTCAAGAGAATTGGGGGGGTTATGAAAATGTTATAAAACTGGATTGTGGTAATAGTTACATATAGCTTTTTAAATTTACTAAAAATCACTGAATTGTACACTTAAAACAGGTGAATTTTATGGTATGTAAACTATACTTCGATACAGCTACAAAAAATACAGCTCTCAGCTTTAAACAAAAAGTTCTCACATCAATTCAGGTCATGTTTTACCAAATGGATTAATAAAAAACCCACTTCAATTTTAGAGATTTCTGTATTTAGAGCTACATATCAAAGAATATGGACAGTATCTATAGAGCTCTCTGAACACAACGGCAGTGCTCAATATGCAAGTGTTTTTATTATCATTACTACTATTTTACTCAGCATAGTGTTTCCCAAAAGGAAATCTATAAACATTTTTGATGGGATAATTCTTCATCGTGATAAAATCCCACACACTAAATTCCAACAGCATCTCTCAATATTTGTGACTATTGCAGCTGCCCCACAGATTTCTAAATACTCTCAAGACGGGGTAATGCCAGTTGAGAACCACAAAGCCTATCAAACTCTAAGTTCCTTAAAGGTAGAGACCAGGGGCTTACTCATTGTGGTAAAATGAGACCACTACTTTGTACAAGGATATGTACAAAAATATCTGGCACAAAGCAACACACAAAATGTGTCTTCATTCCTCTGCTTTTTAATTTTGTGTTTACATTTTCTTTTCCATCACATTTCAGAGAATATCAAATCAACTATGTACTCAAGACATGCAATGTAAAAGGGATAAAAAAATTACAGAACAAAAAAAAGCAATGAACATTTCATATTATAACAGTCTTTAAGAAATGCCTTACTATTTTCAGAACAAATTTCAAATAAGGTACACCAGTACTTCATCAAGGCCCAGTTTATCAAGCATTTATCACCAACTTATACCAATAAAAGTTCAAAGAAAATGGCACTAATTTATAAAGGTAACACTAAATCAAGAGAAGTATGATCTAGGAGCATACTGTGAAAAACTGAAGATCAAAAGGAAGTAGTGTGTTTACTCTATTTTCCTTGACAGCTACAGAGCTCTATGTCAACAGCCATCACACATGGTCCCAGGATGAAGCTTGTTCTCTACAACTCCCCACAGCCCTCCAATGACAAGGTATACCATCTCTTTCCAAAGTCCCTGTCTGTGATTAGGATGCTCACTGCCAAAACTCTCACAGCTACCATGACAGAGAAATAAACGTAAAATAGGGGTCCAATCCCCTATTTCATAGGCATGGAGACTAAGACCTTGAGAAATGAAGAGGTTTGCCCAGAATCATGCAATAATTCATGAACAAGTACAGACCAGAACACAGCAGTCTTAAGTATAAGGCTTTCAAAGACCTATATCATTATTGACATGGTATTTTTGTACAGAGACAAGACAAAACAGAAGAAAGAAGATTTGCACCATCCTAGAGTGTGAAGAGCAACAGCTTTGGTGCTGGACAGGCCTGGATATAAATCCCAGTTTAGTCGTGACTTGAGATATGCTAGCAGTCCTCTCTGTGCCTCAGTTTTTTCACCCATAAAATGAGGATGAAACCATTTACCTTAGAAAGTAATATGGAGATGAATTAAGATAAAACATCTAAGAGCTCTCTCTGTGCCCTACCTAAGAAATTCAAAAGAAGACTGAGAAGCTACTGGGTTTACAAGTTGTATCCATAAGCATTCCATAGGATTTCTCTACCTTCTCTTGCTTTCCTACCTTCGTTTCTCCAGAACAGGCAGAAAATATCAATCAAGAGGGGTTGCTGATCAGGGCCATAGAGCCATCCATGACATAAATTAGTGGTCAGCAAATTCTGGACCATGGGCCGAATCTGGCCCACTACCTACTAAATGGTTGTAAGAAATCAAAAAAATAATAATTCATGACACATGAAAAGTATAAGAAATTCAAATTTCAGTGTCAATCAATAGTTTAATGGTACCATAGCTATCTTTACTAGTTATGTATTGCTCATGGTTGCTTCTACGACAGCAGAGTTAAGAACTTATGACAGAGACTATATGACCACAGGACTAAAATATTTACTATTTGGTCCTATGTAGAAAACATTTGCCAACCTCCACTTTAAAGTAAGGAAAACTTAAGCTTATTTTATCATAAGCATTATTTGAGAATTCCATGATACATATTATGAACACATCCTAGGATCTCACGAAACCAGGCTTGGTAAATCTCACTCTATGCAGGATTTAATTAATAAATAAACAGACTAACATGGAGGCTCCAGTTCCAGACAAGACGGAGTAAGAACTCCCACCCTATCTTTCCTACCAAATGCAAATATGTAAGCTAGACAGAAAACATGGACAATCAGAGGACTCTGAAAAGTAAATAACAACAAAGAGATTGAGAAATGAGACTAGAACTCGGAGTATCACCAAACCAGTGGGGAATTTTCCACTGCTTTCCCCGTCCAGTATCACCCAGTCTGGATTCAAAGGCAGCTTACCATCCAAAAATGCTAGCTGGGTATGGACAGAAATAACCTGAAGAGAACCCTCATTTTCTGGCCAAAAAAGGGGGGAAAAAAAGGAACTCCTAATGTTCAGAGAAATTCTCTGTATTGCTTTTGTTTTTTCCAATCTCTCCCACCCCAGCCCCCAGATAATCCCTCAGTACCAAGGAGCAGCAGCACAGGTGGAGCAGGTACCTACAACTCTGAGAAAAAAGAATGATTCTCACAAGAGTTGTAGTCCCAGAACAAGGGGCGAATTTCCATTGCTTCTTTTTCTCTCTGGCCTTCAAGCACTTGGCCTTGGACACAGTCACATAAAGAAATGCAGGAGAGCAGGGGAACTAAATTCCTGGCTTTCTGGCTGGAGGACAGCAAAAAGAGGACATCAGGGAATCAAGGAAGCTAAAGAGAGTTATATCACAAAGTGGTACATTAACATTTGGGCTCACATTTGAGCTGTTCATTGTGGATCTGACCCTAAAAAGCATGCCACTGGCCTTCAGATTTTCACTTTGGGATATCATTGCCCAGGTCCCAGACTGGACAATAGATTGCACACAAAAGTAACAGACTAAAATGATACTGTAAAGGCTTTGAAAACTGAACTAAAGTCAGAAACATAGCCTGGAGAAGTCAGGTCAGAATTTGCAACCAGGTCGATTATCTGCTTAAAAAAGGAAATAAACAGTCTCCATAATAAATAAGACTCAGAAGAAAAATATTCAAGATGTCTAGAACATACTCCAAAATTACTCAACATATGAAAAACTGGAAAACTCTCAAGTTGCAAGGAAAAAGACAATCAAAAGACACCAACCCCAAGATAGCATAGATACCAGAATTATCAAACAAATAATTTAAAGTACCTATTTTAACCATGCTCCAAGAAGCAAGGCTGAATACTCTTAAAATAAATGGAATGATAGTAAAAACAAAAATTTGGAAAATAAAAAATACGATAAAACTTAAAATGTCACTGGATAGCTTCAATTGCAGACAGACTAGAGGTAATAGTAGGAATAATGAGTGAATGTGAATTTAGATTAATAGAGATTATCTAATGTAAAACATGAAGAGGAAAAAGATTACAAAAATAAACAGAAGCTCAGAGATCTGTAAGAAAATACTAAAATACTGGAACTAGAGGTCCAGAAGAGAAGAAACAATGTTGTGTAGGAAAAATACTTGAAGAAATACTGGCTGAAAACTTCCCATATTTAGCAAAAGGCCTAAACTTACCACTTCAAGAAGCTCAGCAGACTGCCAGGAGGATTGTCTCAAAGAAATCTATATCTAGAAAGATCATAATCAAATTGCTAAAAACTAAAGACAATGAAAAAAATCTTGAAAATAGCCAGAGGAAAACAACATACAGCATAGAGAAGAATGATTCAAAGTATTACAGATTTCTCAGAAGAAACCATGGAGGTCAGAAAGAAGAGGAACAATTCTGTAAGATGCTGAAAGAAAAGAGCTGTCAATCTATAATCCTCTACCTAGCAAGAAACACCCTTTTGAAATGCAGGTGAAAGAACAATCTCAGAGGGATGAAAACTAAGAGAATTCATTCTAAAAGAAACGCAGTCAACAAATTAGATAGCCTAGATGAAATAGACAAGTTCTCAGGAAAAAAATAAATAACTACTACTGAAACTGACTCAAGAAGAAATGGAAAATTGGAACAGGCCTATAATAACTGAAGAGATTGAATTAGTAATCAAAAAACTTCCCACAAAGAAAAGCCCAAACCCACATAGCTTAACTGGTGAATTCTACCAAATGTTCAAAAAAGAATTCACATCAATCCTTCACAAACACTTCTACAAAAACCAGGAGAGGAGGGAATACTATAAGGCTGGTATTACCTGATACCAAAACCACACAAAGATATCACAAAGAAAACTACATACCAACATCTTACGAATATAGACATAAAAATCATCAACAAAATGCTAGCAAACTGCATGCAGCATATAAACATATAAACATTTTGACCACGACCAAGTGGGATTTATACAAAGAATGTGAGATTGTGTTCAAACAAAAATCAGTGTAATACATCTTGTTAATAGAATAAAGGTCAAAAGCACATGATCAACTCAACAGAAGCTGACCTTAATAAATAGAGAAGGACATCATGTTCATGAATTAGAAAACAATATGGTTGAAATATCAATTCTCCCCAAATTGATCTATAGATTCAATGCAATCAAAATCACAGCAGGCTTTTTTGGTAGAAGTCAGCAAGCTGAATCTGAAATTTATGTGAAAAGACAAAGGAATTAAAATGGACAACAAAAATTTGAGAAATAAGAAACCGGAGAATTCAAGTCACCCAACTTTATGACTTATAATAAAGCTGTAGTAATCAAAACAGTATAGTGCTGGTGAAGGGACAGACACAAAGACCAACAGAATAGAGTCCAGAAATAGAGTCAAGTATGGCCAAGTGATTTTTGACAAATGTACAGATAATTCAATTGAGAAAGGATAGGCTTTACAACAAATAGAGTTGAAACAGTGAACATTCATATGCAAAAAAACCCACTTCAACCTAAACTTCATACTTTTTCTACAAAAATTAAATCTAAATAGACCACAGATTTTTATTTTATTTTATTTATTTTTTTTTTTTTGAGACAGAGTTTCCTCTTATTGCCCAGGCTGGAGTGCAATGGCGCGATCTCGGCTCACTGTAACCTCCACCTCCCAAGTTCAAGCAATTCTCCTGCCTCAGCCTCCCAAGGAGCTGGGATTACAAGCATGCACCACCACACCCGGCTAATTTTGCATTTTTAGTAGAGACGGGGTTTCTCCATGTTGGTCAGGCTGGTCTCAAACTCCCGACCTCAGGTGATCCGCCCTCCTCAGTCTCCCAAAGTGCTGGGATTACAGGCGTGAGCCACTGGGCCCAGCCATAGACCACAGATCTTAATGTAAAACTATAAAACTTCTAGGAAAAAAACTGGAAAAAATCTTTACAATCTGTAGTTGGGCGAAGATTTCTTAGATACGACATCAAAAGTATAACTCATAAAAGGAAAAACTGAGTAACTGGATGTCATCAAAATTTAAAACGTTTTCTCTGCAAAACACACTTAGAGAATAGAAAGACGGCTGGGCATGGTGGCTCATGCCTGTAATCCCAGCACTTCGGGAGGCTGAGGTGAGCTGATCACTTAAGGTCAGGAGTTCAAGACCAGCCTGGCCAACATGGTAAAATCCCACCTCTACTAAAAACACAAAAATTAGCCAGGTATGGTGGTGCATGCCTGTAATCCCAGCTACTCAGGAGGCTGAGGCAGGAGAATCACTTGAACCCAGGAGGCAGAAGCTGCAGTGAGCCGAGATCACGTCACTACACTCCAGCCTGGCAATGGAGACAGACTCCATCTCAAAAAAAAATTTAAAAACACAGCAAGAGAGATAATAGAAAGACAAGCTATAGACTGAGAGAAAATATTTGCAAATCACACATCTGATAAAAGACCTGGATCCAGGATATATGGGGCACTTTTCAAACTGAACAGTGAAAAGAAACCCAAAAGACAGAAATAGTCACTTCACCAAATCACCAAAATAATAATAAACAGGTGGCAAATAAGTGCATGAAATAACGTAACATTATTATCCATTAGGAAACAGAAATTAAAACCAAAATGAGATGCCACTACGTACCTATTACAAAAGCTAAAATAAAAAATACACAATTAAGTGTTGGCAAGAATGTGAAGCAACTACAGTTCTCACACACTGCTGGTGGGGATACAAAATGGTACAGCCATTTTAGAAAGCAGTTAGCTTCTTAAAATGTTAAATATACAATTCCACTCCTAGGTATTTACACTAGAGAAATGAACATCGATATTCACATAAAAACCTGTATGTTTCTAGCACCTTTTTATAATCACCAGAAACTGGAAATAACCCAAATTTCCTTCAACAGATAAATGGATAAACTGTACTATATCCATAAATGTAATACTACTCAGCAATAAAAATGAACGATTTCTCCACACTCCTAAACATGGATGAATCTCAGAGGCATTATGCTGAGTGATTCCATTTACATGACATTCTGGAAATGACAAAACTATAGCAACAGAGAACAGATCAGTGGTTGCCAAGGGCTGGGGTAAAGGAAGAGTAGGACTACAAGAGGCGGGATAAGTTTTGCAGAGGACAAAACTGTTCTGTATCTTAACTGTGGTAAGAGGTACAACAACTTATATGTTAAAGCTCACAGAACTGTATACATACACACACACACACCGATTTTTACAGTATGTTAATGTTTTTAATAAATAAATAAATAAAAATCTGGGTGGAGTCTATCCAGGATAAAAAAGAATTCCTAAAGGCAGAGAAAGGAGCCCTAGATGAGAAGCAGGCAGGCATTCCTGTCTGCTGAGATGCAAACAGGGTTTAAAGATTCTTCCTTCCCGAAACGTCAGGCGCAACTGATCACAAGTTGGGAGGAGGGAGTGGTGAGAAGTGGACCATCACTGAGAATGATTTAAAGAGAAAAAAGACATGCGCCAATACAGCATTAAATGAAAGGGCTGTGGGCCTCAGGTTTAGAAAGTCCTAGATCTCTGTTTCATATGTGCCTTTTGTCAACGTATTTCTCTGTTCCCCAGGAAGTATCTAAAAAAAAACAAAAAACAAAAAAAGCAGCCAGAGAGCGATAAGGGAAAGGGCAGAAGGTGCACCAACCACAGCCACTTTCACACCGAACTCCAGTGGCAAAGCCTTAACCTGCATCTTGTTATATGACTGACTGAGAGCCTTGTTCAAATGCTCAATATTTTCCATGGCTTTGTGAAATACAGGGCCATAAAAAACATAGCTGGAAATCCCAGCATTGATTCATCTCACAAGTCCATGACACTAAATGTTTGGTAAGTCTTTTCTCAGTTTCTAGTTCAATCGTTTGGTTACGGCATCCTCATGGGACCACACCAGACACTACATAGAAATAGTGGAATATAACCTATGGGAAACATGGTTTTGCTGTAATATAATTACAAGTTTTCACCTTTATTCCATTTCATTATATTTTCTTTAAAATGTCATAATCCTACATATTTGAAAATGATATCATCATTCACAATGCAAATTTGAAAAGGGGAAGTTGTGTTTCTGATTAAGTCAATGTATGAGAGTCGGGGGTATTTACCATCTCCCTAACTGCCAACAGAACCTTTTCCTACTTATGACTAGAATGCAAATGGTCATCGAGCAGAAGAATGTTGAGTCCAAGAACTTAACCAGCTTTAGGCATCATTAATCAACAAAATATTGATTGTTTACTGGGTACAAGGCCATGTGCTGGTCCCTGAGTGGTTACAAATGGATAAACTGTAAGCCACCAATGTGCTTTAACCTCATGCAGCAAAAGCCACACACATTGTGCTATGGGAGAGGGAACAAAGAAGAATCTAATCCCCACCCTTGAGGGAGACTAAAAAGTAACTGAGGAGGGCAGCGGAATGTATTTGAAAAAGACCTAGGAAATGGTAAGGAAATCTAAGTGCACATTCAGTTCAACAGCCATCCTGTTGTGGGCTCAAAGGTGGTGGCACAAAGAAAGGAGCCCCCTGAACTCATCAGGGGATGCTCGCAGAGAAGTTGAGTTTGGCAGAAAGGCCTGGAGAGTGAGGGGGCTGTGAGACTAGACACAGCATGACTTGTAGGAACTGAATGTGGTTGTTCATAGCAGTAAGTACAGTTATCATAAAAGCAAATTACTGACACAATGTCTATTTTTGTAAATAATATTATTTAGCTTACGTCTTTTTTCTGTGGTACAACACTACACATTCTGGTTTTAAAACACACATATAGGCACACTTACAGTTTAGGACACTCTCACAAAGATTGACACAAATATGATTTGTACCATAATTTTCCACTTTAACACAAGTCTCTAGGTAACATATCTAGTATGGAGAGCTCCTACGGCAAAGGCTTAGGCCTTAGAAGAACCTCTGAACTCAACAGTACTAATTTTTACTTTCTCTTCCAATGCAAAGACTGACTGCCAGGGAATCAAATATGTTGACTGTATAGGGCTAAATATTACAGAATCTGGAGCCTGTGTCTGGCATGTGTACATGTGACTTGTCATAGAGTTGGATACAGACCCTATTTATCATTACACTGTTACAACTGCATTGGGAAGAAAATGGTTCTCATTACAAATTGTAAATGTAACAACTATTTCTTTTTCTAATCAAAAAACATTCCTCGTAGAAATGGTGGAAGTCATACACATACACATACGCATACACACACATTGTATTTTAAAGAGATACCTGAGCAAGTCCCTAGGGTCTCTGCTGTGAATAGAGTCTAAAGATGCTCATACACACATACGAACAGGTTGTTTATCTACATAAGGTGGCGGCAGTGGTGGCAGCAGTGCTGTGACATCTTCCCTGCCACCACCAGCACATGCCTTTGATGAATGGTAGGGATTTGTGCTTGAAATGCACGAGGAACAGGAGGAGAGCAACAGTGCTCTTAAAGACTGTGCAGGCAGGCGGGGAGGCAGATGGACAGGCAGCGGCAGCAACAGTAGAAACACATTTTTGTATAACTTCATAACTGAGAGCAGGGATTGTGTTGAACACAAGTAAAGCTTCATTAGTCACGGAAATTAGGACCTTATTACAAACTTCACTAACACGCTCCACTAATTGGTAGTAAGACCATTCTGAGTAAGTGTGTCAACTAGAATAGGTTAGACATAAGTAAAACAGCATTACTTTCAAGTAACCTTTTGTTTTCTAAGCTGAAGTCACTGCATGATAGTGGCTCTAGTTCCCTGCTTTCACGCACGTGCAGGTAGCTGGATTTGTATCTATGAGTAATTTTTTAATGCTCCCGCCCAGGAGTTTTTAACATAACTTGAAAGCAACTGCTCTCCTATACAGGCTCAGCCTGCCTTCAGTTCTGTCCTGGATTTATTAAGCACTCAGCAGGTGAAGGTACAGTGGGAACACACAAAATAAAATGTAGTTCCTGACCTGAAAAGGTTTGTAGTTTAGGATGGAAGGAAATCCTTAAGAATAGTAAATTATTTTAGTGTATGGCAGCAGTTCCAAGTTCAGACTGGAGGGTAAAGTGGTAACATGTTATCTTTCTACTACAATGCCAAGCAAAATAATATGAGATAGGAAAGAAGGTCCAAAGAGAAAGAAAGAAGATACCAGAAGAAATCAAACAAGAAAGGGAAATGTCCTGTAATCCCAGCACTTTGGGAGGCCGAGGCAGGCGGATCACTTGAGGTCAGGAGTTTGAGACCCGCCTGGCCATCATGGTAAAACCCTGTCTCTACTAAAATTACAAAGATTAGCCGGGCGTGGTGGTACCAGTCTTTAATCCCAGCTACTCGGGAGGTTGAGGCAGGAGAATTGCTTGAACCCGGAAGGCGAAGGTTGCAGTGAGCTGAGATTGTACAATTGCGCTCCAGGCTGGGCAACAGAGTGAGACTCTGTCTCAAAAAGAAAGAAAGAAAGGGAAATGGTCTATGTCAAGAAGAGAAACAGAAGAAGCTGGTGAAAAGGGCAGCATGGCTTCTGGTAGCACAGCTTCCGACCCAGCCCTTACACCTCTGGGACAATGCAGAGGTGTCAACCAAGGCCTGAGCATTCTCACCTGAGCTCCAAGTTGGAGAAAACACCAAGGAGGTAAGCCACAGTAAAATAATCCCTCAAGCATAGAGCCCCTCTACACACACTGGGGGACAGTGGCAGAGACCACAGATGCCCCAGGTCTGCCATCTTCCAGGGCACTGCACTGAGTTGCCTGTACCAGTGGGATCCACAGTAAAATAATCCCTCAAGCATAGAGCCCCTCCACACAAACTGGGGGACAGTGGCAGAGACCAGAGATGCCCCAGGTTTGCCATCTTCCAGGGCACTGCACTGAGTTGCCTGTACCAGTGGGATCCACCCCCAGAGGGAAGAGGGGGCCTGGGCACAGGTCAGGAATGGGATGGCCAGAGAGTACCTCTGCATCCTCAGGGCAAAGACAAGACTGAAAATACCACCTAGTACTCAAGCTATAGCCCCAGGGGAAGACAAGCAGTCACAGATGAGGCAGGAAGGGTACCTGGCAGAACTCCGCCATTCCCCATGGAGTCAAGTGAAAGACCTCCCTGTCAGCTGCTACACAGGAACGACACAGCCACACACACAGGCGGGAGATGGAGGAGGAGGCAAGACCAGCTTGTCTGGAATGGACAGGTGTGTTAGGTAGGAGTCCAGCCTTCACACCTTGTATTTTCTTTCTTTTGCTTTGGACCTTCTTTACTAACTAAAAAGAGAGCCAGTGAAGGTTCTTGAGAAAAGGACGGCAAAGAGCCACGAGATTTTATCTTTGTAAGCCTCGAAGTGTGGGTTTAGGAAAATGCATGGTTCATCCTTCCCAGCACCTACCACAGTAGGTAGCATATACTTGATACCTCCCTCATAGCTCATTTACAAGCATGTAGATGTGTGAGCTGGTGACTCACAAAAGGAAGGAGAGAGTGGGTACAAGACGAACGTCGGGTCATGCCCAGCAGCAACACAGGCTTCTGTACCCAACTCCCTGCGGCTCAAGTCAGTCTGACCCAGACAAAACAGGCTCATGATCTGGGTAACTTCCTCCCTTACAGGGAGCCTGAGAGTCCTGGCTCCTCTGGGTGGAGGGCAAGCCGGGGAACCTGACCTTAATCCTGCCAACCCCATAACCAATCAGCCCTCTGGAAAGTCACGTGTGACCTTGGCCAGGGAAAAGCACTCACACCTGTGCTATTTAAGTGCACATTAGCACTAAACTGAGAGAGATTTTTTTCTGGGATTGAAATCTGGCACCCTGGGGCTTAGGCCCAACCTAAATGTATTTCTTCCACTATGAAAACAGTCATCTAATTAAAAACCAGCCAATACAAGTATGGAGAACTATATGTTCATCAGTTTAAGATGTTTTTTGGCATAGAAATCCCCCAAAAATGGAGCTTTAAAGAAAATTTGGCAAACAGTTAGGCCTTAATCACTTTGTCTTGATACCTTTTCAAACATTTTAAACAAGAATGATATCATCACTGTAATTTTATTTATTTCAGAGGGAGCTGACTAAACAAATTCCAGAACATATTTCCATCCCCAAGTTAAGGATATAATTGCTCATTTAAGTAAAAAAAAAAAAAAAAAAAAAAAACCCTTCTGGGTCTCTCTTTTTTTAATTAAAATACCCATAACTCTAAAAATCTGTTTTGTCCCCCAAGCATTCCCTGTCACCACTTCTCAGGGCTCCTATGGGTCTAGGGATTTTTCACGTCGTTTTCCTCAGATATGGAGCAATTAAATGAAGACAGCAAGAGAGAAACTCAAGTCTACAGTGACTGACTGCAACGACAACTGAGAAGCCATCAATCTCAAAGAACACTTGAGAAATTACCCAACATTCTAAAACCATGTTGCACACCCACGGAGAATCTTCAAAATGACCCATGAAATAAACATCTACTCAAAGAAGAAACTGGCAGTGAGCAGGTCACACAATTGCCTGACCCACTTACACAGGAAGGCCAACAGTTCATGAAAAGTCAAGGAATGCAGGGTGAGAGATTCACGGAGCCTCCAGGGCTGCCACGCATGGTGCTGAGGGAGCGAGACCTAGACCTGGGTTGACAGGAGGGATCAGTGCTGTTCAACCCCGCTCAGTGGTGCCAGGGTAATTTCACACCACAGAGGAGAACCGCACTGTTCCTCTGCACTGCCTGATCCAGGTGCTCTATTTCAGTGGTTCAGCCTCCATGTGTAGAAAGGGATCTTGAAGGCCAGCCAGCCCTACTGCTCCCTGGTCAGCATTCTAGAAGGGCATCCCCAGCTCTCCTCACTCTCTCTCCCATCAGTCTCTTCCAAGAGAGCCAGCATGGGGAGAGACAATTCGCTTTTTATGAGGGGCAATCAGGGACAGGTTAGCACCACACACCATCTCTTCCTCCCAGCAGCTCAGCAGCTGACTGAAATCTTTCACTTTAAATCCTTATTCTCCTTTTGTCCTATATGGATTTGCAGAACTGTTCAGGAGAACACATGATCCTTTGAGTATTTGAAGGGAAAAAGACCTTTCCCCTATACTCTCTAATTTACTAAAGCTAAAGGGCCAAGGTGAACAGGCAGTATAAGAACATCATTAAGAGATACACTTTCTGCCTTCATCACCTATGGTTTTTGAAGTTGCTATAAAAGAACTTGTTTGATGCTATAAGATGTGAACATATTTAAATGTATTTTAAAGTAGATTTGGAATTAAAAACTCAACAGGTCATTTTTAAAAAAAAAGAACATCATTAAGAGAACACCTATCAACTTAGATTTTATGATATAAATTGGTATGAAACAAGCTGCATACCACTTCTGTGCATACTTGAAAAGCCAATGGTGAATATGAAAGAAAAAAAATTGTTTTTAAATATTTAAAATATGAGCAAGTATAATACCCTCAAAAGTCAACTTTTAAAGAATCTTATAAGTTAGGATTTACGTTATTATGCTTTATGCTCATCACAGTCCTCTCTAGAGTGAGCACCTAAAGACTGTGTCTCTGAACAGTCATTTGAGATACAATACGGAATCTTCTAGAATGTCCCCAACTAGACGTCACATCAGATTTCCTGCCTCATTTTACAGCTGAGGAGTGCTAAGTCCATTAAAGTAATCGTTTCTATTCAGGGCCCTACGGCAAGTCAACAAGTCAGTGGCTGAGGCAAAACCAGAGCCCAAGTCTACCTAGAGTTGGGTTCACTATATCCACATGGTCTCAAGGGCCTATGAGTATGTAAATTCAAATTCATATGGAAATCATTCCCATTGGACAAAAGCAATGTAAATGGATTTAAATGAAAGCACATCCAAGTTTGAGGCAATTCGACCACATAAAAGAATACAAAGTATTGTGACATCAGTACGTGACAAACAGAAAATGCCTCCTATACTCAGCCGTCCTCTGATCTGTAGAGCTAAACCCCACAGCAGCAGTGAGAAGATGGCATCTGCATTCTGATCTAATTTGCAAACTGTTTCTCTCATTCTTAATGCCCATTAAGTGCTGTAAAACAACACAAAGATTTGTGAAGCCCTGTACATAACCAGAGTATGAGAATATTCTATTTTTCAAACTCTTCCGTTACTGCTCAACACCCCCAACATCAATTATTTTTAACTAATGATGTTTAACAGTACTATAGAAGCCCCCAATGAATGATGCTGAATTCATTTCCCGTATTCCAGACAAGGAGAATATGTGGTCATCTTCTCTACCATTCAGCGTCTGCCTCTGTAAAATAAGGATCACAACGCTACTCCCCTCATAGATCTGTGTGGGCATTAAATGGGAACGTTTATGCAAACTACTGCAGTATCTACAAGAAGAACCACTACATGGCAGACGTTGTTCTTATATTTCTAAATAAATTGCTCTCTTGTTTCTTAACACACAAATCAGAAAGGGAGAGATAATACAAGCAGAAGTAATACCTAACAGTCTAAGGGGTCAGGGTTTGGGGGGACCAGATGGGACAGGACCAGAAAGAAGAATCAGAGAAGTCTTAAGATTCTGGAGCCACCACCTGTAGGGGCAAGCAACATGAAGGTACCACCACTCTAGCACAGCAGAATGTTCCTAACAGTGACTCTGCATGACGGAGAGAATGTCGGGTTAAATTCTTAGCTGGCTGCTTCTGAAGGTAGTTAAATGTGTAATGTATTTTCAGAGAATTTCCTTCCAAAATTGATTCTTTAAAAATAATTTTTTTAAAAAAAGCTTTGCTGCTTACAATGGATAAAATTCAGCTTCAGCACTCTGGAAAATTCAACTCTCCAGGAGGAACAATCTGCAAAGCCAAGGTATGTTTTCTTCTTCAGTTATTTCGTGCACCATCAACTAAGCCACAAAGGTAGTACATTTAACATGTTTCTTTCTAACCATTCTGCTGAGTGATCTTTCAGGGGAGAAAGGTGCAAAGAGAAAGAACAAAGAAAAGACACAGGCAGAAAGAACCAAAGGACCAAGAGAGAAAAAAGTAAACAAAACCACGGAGAAATGTGCAAATCACCTCTACTCCTTGGTGGAAGTGGAGACAAGCCAGACCTGCCTTCCACCTACCCAGCTGTAAAATCTGGGATAATCCTCCCTGGCCTGACATGCCACTCTTCTGGAGCTGTCCCTGTTGCTCACGCTGGAAAGGCTATCCAGCAATTCCAAGGAAGTAGTCGGCATTTAATACATCCTCAGGGGAAAACTTCTGGTGGGGAAACGATGTTAGAGGGGTATAGGCAGGACTTATCGTAGCCTTGTTTCCAGTTCTACTCAGATAACGTAAACCTGAACTAAAACATCACAAACAGAAGGTGCAGTCTCAGTGAAAATTGCCAGTGCTCCATGGTTGGGCCATGACAGTCAGTGAGAGAGGCAGCTGCCTCCAAAGGGCCACTGCCATTATCGTTAACAGCGGGTTCAAAATGTGCCTCCTTGGAGAAACTTCCCTGCCTCTTTTCTTCCTCAATTCTCTTCAGCCCACACAAACGCAACCTCCATGGTCTCCAACGACCACGTCCACAAAGCCTCAAATACAGGAAGGCAGAACCCTGAAGCACCCATCTAAAGAGCTGACTCACAACTTTCTAGACGGAAAGAGAAAATAAGACAAAGTCCAAGATGAGGGGACCAGGTCGCTCTCCACTCTGGGCCTTTGCACGTTCACAGGATGCAGGAAATAAAGAGAACCAATTGATGCCATAATATTTTTTTAAGTCTGTCTCCCCTACTAGACGACAGGCTCCAAGAGAGCAAAAGCCCTGTTGCCCTCATTAGCAGCATTCCTAACACAGGGCCTGGCTTATAGCTGCTCTCATAATAGCTGATGAACAAATGAATGGGGGGCAAGCAGGCAAAGGCAGGGGAACACTTAGGGCCACAACCAGTGAGCCTTACTGCCTTGCACCCAGCACACAATGACAGGTGCACTGGACTAAGACTCCAGACACCTAGTTGTACTGCTGATTTTGACATTTATTCAGCAAATAATCCTGGAGAAGTCACTCAACATCCATGAGCCTCCATTTCCCTCATTTCTAAAATGAGAGAAAGGGGATGATCCACAGTTCCTGCCTCTTGTTTTGCATGGCACGGTTGATGAGATCAAAAAGGAGTAACAAAATAAAAACTCCTTGGGCCAATGTTCAGTACTATATAAGTATAGTATGTAATAATACAATTTACTACAAACCACTTTCCAACAGCACATCTCACTTTACAAAGCCCATGTTGTATACTAGGCTGTTTTACATCCAGCCAATGTTATACTGGGCTGGATATTTTACAGCTCCCATCTAAAAGTAAAAACACAGATTCAGGAGAGTTGAGTCTCTTGCCCACTACCAGGACGCAGGTCTATTTTCCAACCACTTGCTTTGCTGTGTATGATGCAATGCAGTTAGTAATAATCACAGAAATGGGACCAGGCTGGTAAGTTGAGCCTAGCAGCCCAAAACATTCAACATTCAAGGAAATGGGGGTGGCTTGGAGTAGGAGACAAGGGGCAAAAGTAAATGCAAGGGAAATGCCTAATTATAAATGCAGCAGGATCGCTGTGGAAATGACCTCCCATCCCCGCTAGCCAAATTCTGACTCTTATGGCCTTTCAGAAGCTAAATTATGGTTGTGACCAGTTGGTCACCAGAACCCTAAACCAAAAGCTACTCTAAAATAAGGACAGAGATTAATCAGAATCCTGATCGCTAATGACCATAGACTCAGTGTTAATACAGAAAAGTCTGAACAGTTTGGTCTGGGGAACCCCCACCCCAAATTCCGACCCACTGAGGTAAGGAGGGCCCTATTGCGGCTCTGTTGGGTTCCTGGAATCGGTCACACTCTAAATCCAGCTGCCAGTTCCCCCAGGGCCCACATCTCCCTCCCAGCACTAGGACAGAGCTGCCTGATCCTGACTTTTCATAGCTGAGCAGTGGTAACATCTAAATTACAAGCTCAGCTGCCATGGCCACGGCCACAGCCACAGCCACAGCCCTCGTGCAGCCAGTAAGCAGCGTAGAAGGGCCTCGGGGGCTGGAGGGCCTGGCCAAAGAGGCCCAATATACAATATCTGTGATCCCTTGTCACCTCTCCTTCCCCCATCCATGAGCCTTAGACATTCTTCAACCCTCTGCAAACTGAAGCTCAGTCTGTATCAGTTCTCCATTCCAAAAGGCACTGATTCACACTGTCACTGCCTATTTTCCCATGATTTTGTAATTGCTTTACAAGAAGGGTGCATGAAGGGAAAGTGATAAACCACAGAGGGCTTGCAGAAAAAGAATTACATCAGCGCGCACAATAGAAACAATCTGGACTTCCCACAGTTGCCGGAGCGCCTCCTCCCTGCCCCCTGCCCCAACTCTGTTTAATCCTGTGCCCTGAATCCCAATTGCTTTGAGAAGGAGAAGAAAGTGTCCAGGTTTGGCTAATTGCATCAAACAAATCGAATTTTTACATGATAACCACCAGGGATTTTGAGGTCATTCTGCACAAGCCCTCTCGTCTTTCCCTGACCCCCAAATTACTTTGTTTTCATTTATAAGTAAAGAAGAACACCATGACCTTTTCAAGCTGTCAGAAGCCCATAAATTACTGTTCTACTCTGACAGTCCTGGCCTGAAGCTCCCCTGGGAATCACCTCTCCTGAAATCCTCACCCAGCTCCTCTAAGAACCTCCTTTGGGCTCAGTTTCATGACAGGGGCAAAAGCCCAATCGAGGTACATCCGTTTTACACACCACGTGTGGGTAAAGAGAACCTGGCCTTACACTGTCTCACGAGCTCCACGGCCTTGTGAGGGAAAGTCATTAAGTGTCTGCCAGCCCTGCTGCCTGGGCTGGGAAAATGGCAGGAATCATCATCGGCCCATCAACGTTGCGGGGAGGATCAACGAACAAAATATTCTGGCAAGTACTTTGTATACATTAAGATGCTCTTTAAAACTGCAGAATCATAGGATTATAGTCATGGGCAGAATGTGAAAGATCATTTAGAACCATCCAGCATCTCACGGTTAAGAAAACCTAGGCCCAAAAAGTTAAAGTGACTTGCCAAAAAAGCCTCATGGCATAGTTTTCTTTGTGAATACAATGGGAAGGATCCATAGTTCTCCAACCTTAATAGCCATCTTTCCTCCCCTTTAGAATTATAAAATTCTATAAAACATTAGCTAATCCCTATGGAGCACTTATTCTCTGCCAGGCACTGGACTAAATGCCGCATGTGCTCATCTCATTTAATCCTCCCAACCACCTGTAAGCCTATAAGGTAGGAGCTCCAGTGGCCCCACTTCCTCAAATGAGGGACTAAGCAACTTGCCAGGTGACAGTGCTTGAGGGTAGCACAGATCAGATTCAAACCCAAGTCTATAGAACATCAGGGCCTTTAACCCAGATGCCCCACTACCCTCAAACCGTCCCATTCGCTACACCAACCTCTGCATCTAAATATGTCATCCCCTTATGAGAAGCATATTGATTTGTAAAGACAGCTCTTCTTTTGATATTAATTCAGAGATGGAGCTCTAACCTCCCACTGGGAACAGGCACAACACACAGGTGACTCCCACCAATCACCAGGCAAATGATTCATGACTCACTGGGGAAAGTCCCATCTGATTTTTCCCCTGCCTGCATCATCCCAGGACTGGAGGTTCTTGTGACCTTTTCATAGTGCATGAAGCTTTCTCTCCCAGATTTGCAGGTTTTCATCTGGGTGGGAGCCAGCCCCAGTCCCCTCTGTCTCAGGAAGCCTTCTCTTTGCCTCCAGCCAGTCCCTACCCCCCACCTTGCCCATCTGTGAAAGCCCTAAAAATTATTGTTAGCCCTGCATTTGTCCATATTGTACTACATAATTTCTATAATTGTATGTGCTGCAAAATTTGCCCCTTCATAGATATTTTTAATTATTTCACAAGACAGTCTTAATAATTGGGGAAGCAGAGAAAGACTGAGGGAACACTTTGGGACAAGATGACCCTCTCTGAGTTAGACCACGGCATGAATTTGTCAGATCTGCGTCCTTCCCCCACCCCCAATCCCCAGTCCATGAAATACCCTGATTATGACTTGTACGTCCTCAGTCCCAAGGTCTTTTAATGAATTAGCAATGGCCTTCACTGATGGGCTGACAGAGGTTGACTGGATATAAAAATAAACCAGAAGGCATAAAAACACAAACTAGAAGGAAACACACAGAAACATTAAAGATGGGCAAATCTGTGTGTGGAAATATGGATGATGATGATTTTCTTCTTTGTGCTTTTCCTTGCCTAATTTGCATTATTTGTGCAATGAAAATGTTAACAATTCCATTGCCCCTCTCCCCCAACAAGAAAAAGTTCAGATCTGTTAGGCCGATCTGGGTATGAATCTACCCTGTACCAGCCATGTGACCCTGGACGAGGTATCTTAGCTCTCTAAATCTCAGTTTCCCCACCTGTCAAATAATGAGAGTACCTCTGCCACTGTGATTGTGACAGCTAAACAAGACAATGGTGCCTGTCACAGACTTCGTTCCTGCTTTTACAACAACTTTAAAATCTAGAGCCTTAGCACATAGTAAGCAATCAATAAATGTTAGCTATTATGAGGACAATAATTATTCTTCACGTTTGTCTCAGCTGGTTGATGTATTCCTGGGTACCGCCAGAGTGTCTTACACAAGGACAGGCAGGCATTAAGAACCCAATAAATACCAACTGATTCCCATCCACCTACCAAAGAGAAGGCCCCGAATCCTTCACACTTGGAGAACAACAAATACTAACTCAACTGTAAATGCGAAAGTCCTTTACCCACTTTCTCCTCACCCCGACAGAAAAGGTTTACTCCCGAAATGGGTTGGGGGATGGGGCATGAGAAATAGTACTCTTTAAAATCTTAACTACAAATTCAGAGACATTACAAAGCTTTGAGTTAAAAGGGTTAGGGGAGGCTGGTTTGTGGGGAGTTTTTGGTTTTGCTTTGGGTTTGTTTTTTGTCCTTTCTTATGGTACTGATTGACTTCTTTCTTTCTTTCTTTCTTTCTTTCTTTCTTTTTCTTCTTCTTCTTCCTCTCTCCTCTCTCTCTTCTCTCTCTCTCTCTCTCCTCTCTCTCTTCTCTCTCTCTCTCTCTCTCTTTATTGAGACGGAATTTTGCTCTTGTTGCCCAGGCTGGAGTGCAATGGCGCGATCTCAGCTCACCACAACCTCCGCCTCCCGGGTTCAAGTGATTCTCCTGCCTCAGTCTCCCGAGTAGCTAGGATTACAGGCGTGTGCCACCACGCCCAGCTAATTTTGTATTTTTAGTAGAGACAGGGTTTCTCCATGTTGGTCAGGCTGGTCTCCAACTCCTGACCTCAGGTGATCTGCCTGCCTCGACCTCCCAAAGTGCTGGGATTACAGGCGTGAGTCATCGCGCCCGGCCAACTCCTTTAAAGAGCCCCTGAGTAGCACTGATTCGTATTTAGTGGAGAAGGGAATCACAAAAGACTACTTTCTTGTCTATTGGTAAGTAAACTGGCTATTTCACTTATATCTAACTGGCATCTAACCCTACATCCAGACCTAAGAATTCTTGAATTTTTTATTTATTTATTTATTTTAAGCAACAGGGTCTTGCTCTGTTGCCCAGACTGGAATGCAGTGGCCCAGTCATAGCTCACCGCAGCCTTGAACTCCTGGGCTCAAGTGATCATCCCACCTCAGCCTCCTGAGTAGCTGGTGCTACAGCCACACACCACCATGCCCTGCTAATTATTTTATTTTTGTAGAGACGAAGTCTCCATATGTTGCCCAGGCTGGTCACAAACTCCTGGGCTCAAGCAATCTGCCTTCCTCGGCCTGTCAAAGTGCTGGGATTACAGGCATGAGCCACTGCATCCAGCCCAGATCAGACAACTCTTTATCATCCATTCATTAAAGTAAATATGAAACCTATAGGGAAAAACTGAGATAACTGAGAAAAAAAACTGTATTTTTTTGTCGTTGTTTAATGTTTTGTAACAGCTTCATTGAAACATAATTCATATACCATGCAATCCATTTAAAGTACACAATTTAATGGCTTTTAACATATTCACAGATATAAACAACCAGCACCATGGTCAATCTTAGAACATTTTTATCACCTCAAAAAGAAACCCCATATCTTTTAGCTATCACCTCCCTATCACCCCACTCTCCCCTGCCCGAAACAATCATTGATCTTACTTTCTGCCTCTATAGAGTTCCCTATTTGGGACTTTCATATTAATGGAATCATAAAATACGTAGTCTTCTGTGATTGTCTCAGCTGCCTTGATTTAAATGATGTACTGGAGGGAGTAACACCCACTTATGGTAAAAGACCGTTATACAAATACACTACATCAACAGCTCCCCCTACGCAACGGTAATCCGCTTGAAGACAAACAGCGGATGGCACAGTGAACACTCCACCTTCCTCACTATTCCCCAGAACACAGCGCTCAGGAAACACTTGAAGAAAAAACAGATATACTCAAAAGAATTACTGGAATGAGAGAGAAAAAGCATTTCCATTTGAATAAAATCAAAGATCCAAAAGACCGGACAGAGTCCCCCATTTGGGGAGGAGGAAGACTCAGGAGCCCAAGAGCCCTCACATAAGCTGTCACAAAGAGCATCGACGGTCACTAGAACAGGCTTCTCCGTGCCCATTTCACAACACGACAGGGGATTTGCTCCACACAAGCGCAGGCTCTCCCACAAAATTTGCTCCACACTATTATTTGGCTAAATTAGCATTTATTCCTTTGAAACATGGAGAATGGCTAAGTGTCAATCTTTTGAAAATACTGTAATCATATTGTCATTCATACAGGTTAGACCTAAAAAAAATTACTTCATATCCAGATAATTTATCCGAATATCACCAATTAGACCTCCTAATTTAGGCTGTAAGAACTGCTATTTTACATGAATTAACTGGGAGTAAATATTAATGTCTATTAATACTTAAAACAATCAAATTGTTTGACCCAGAAGTTCCCACGTTTAGAATTTGCTTTATAGATGTACTCACAAAATTACGTCAAGATTATGTATAAGAGTTTTTCGCAGCACAATTTTAACAGGACAAGAAAAACAACCTTAATTCTGTCAATGGAATACCATGCCGGCCATGCACAGTGGCTCACGCCTGCAATCCCAGCACTTTGGGAGGCCGAGGCAAGTGGATCAGCCATGATCAGGAATTTGAGACCAGCCAGGCCAACATGGTGAAACCCCATCTCTACTAAAACTACAAAAATTAGCCAGGCATGGTGGTGTGCACCTGCAATCCCAGATACCTGGGAGGCTGAGGCTGGAGAATCGCTTGAACCCAGGAGGCGAAGGTAGCAGTGAGCTGAGATCATGCCATTGCACTTCAGCCTGGGTGACAAGAGCAAAACTCCATCTCAAAAAATACATATATATATATCATGCCACCAAGACAAAGAATGAAGCAGACTGGCATATGGATAATGTAGAAAGAACCCCAGAATACAATTATATGTGAAAAAGTAAGGTGCAAACAATGTGACACTATTATTTCTTTGATGTCAGTTTTTTTAAAGAAAATTTAAACAGAAAGACAAAGATACAAGACTTTTTTTAAAAGTTCATATATAAGTTGCATATAATACTAAATAGTACATAATTACTATATTTGAAATCTTTACTATATACCACATATCCTAACAGAGTAGAGGAAGACATCCTACAATAAGACTTTAAAAAGTACTTGTGGCCGGGCATGGTGGCTCACGCCTGTAATCCCAACACTTTGGGAGGCCGAGGCGAGTGGATCATTTGAGGTCAGGAGTTCGAGACCAGCCTGGCCAACATGGTGAAACCCCATCTCTATCATAAAAAAAAAAATTAGCTAGGTATGGTGGCACACGTCTGTAATCCCAGCTACTCAGGAGGCTGAGACAGGAGAATCGCTTGAAACTGGGAGGCATAATCTGGGAGTAAAGCTCAGATCATGCCACTACACTCTAGCCTGGACGACAGAGTGAGACCCTGTCTCAAAAATAAACAAACAAACAAATAGCATTTGTGTTTTTAAAAAAAAAATTATGTTAATCAAAAGACACCATAAAGAAAGTGAAGATACGCCACAGAGTGGGAGAAGAAATTCGCAACACACCCAACCAATCAGAACCTGTATCCAATACATATAAAACCGCCTATGAATCAATAAGAAAAGATAACTCAATGGGAAAATGAACCAAAGACTTATTGAAACAACTTGAACAGAAATGTCATAAAGGAGAAAAAATCCAGTACTCAAACATATGGAGAAGTGTTTAACCTCACTGGTAATCAGAGAAAAACCCCAAACTAAAGTCACAGTCAGATATCACTTTTGATCAACAGACTAACAAAAAATGTTAAAGTCTGACAATTCCAGGTGTGGGCAAGAATGTGAGGCAACAGGAATGCTCACACGCTGTTGGTGAGCACATCAGCTGGCATGACACTTTGCAAAGAAGACATGCATAGCATCTAACCCAGCAATTCTACTTCTATGTATATACCCTTCAAAAACACATGCACCCATGCAACCAGAGACAGATACAAAGTTAGCAGCATTTCTTTAACTGCACAAAACTAGAAACAACCGACTGTACATCAAAAGCAGAATGGATAGATTGTGGTCTACTCATCCAACGGACTATCATATTGCAAAGAAAATGAAAACGAGGCCGGGCGCGGTGGCTCACGCCTGTAATCCCAGCACTTTGGGAGGCCGAGGCGGGCGGATCACAAGGTCAGGAGATCGAGACCACGGTGAAACCTCGTCTCTACTAAAAATACAAAAAAAATTAGCCGGGCGCGGTTGTGGGCGCCTGTAGTCCCAGCTACTCGGGAGGCTGAGGCAGGAGAATGGCGGGAACCCGGGAGGCGGAGCTTGCAGTGAGCTGAGATCCGGCCACTGCACTCCAGCCTGGGCGACAGAGCGAGACTCCGTCTCACAAAAAAAAAAAAAAAAAAAAAAAGAAAATGAAAACGAATGAATCTCATGTTGAATGAAAGAAGCAAGATATAAAAGAATTCAGGAGGCCGGGCATGGTGGCTCATGCCAGTAATCCCAGCACTTTGGAAGGCCGAGGCGGGCAGATCATGAGATCAGGAGTTCAAAGCCAGACTGGCTAACATGGTGAAACCCCCCATGTTACATGGTGAAACCGTCTCTACTAAAAATAAAAATACAGAAATTAGTCAGGCATGGTGTTGGGTGTCTGTAATCCCAGTTACTAGGGAGGCTGAGGCAGGAGAATTGCTTGAGCCCGGGAGGCGGAGGTTGGCGTGAGCTGAAATCGTGCCATTGCACTCCAGCCTGGGCAACAGAGCAGGACTCTGTCTTGAACAACAACAACAACAAAAAGAATTCAGGAAGCATGATCCATTTAAATAAAATTCAAAACAGACAGAAACAAGTTATACAGCTTAGGGACGTATTTTGTCTTCAATGATAAAACAGGAAAGAAAATCGAGGAAGTCATTACCATAAACACTGAGTAGTGACTGAGGGAAGTGGGAGACGACTGTGTTCAGAAAGGGAACCCCTGCGTTGCTCTGCCGTGTTCTTTTTTGATCCAGGCTACATCAGTGTTGTACTGTATGCATTTTCTGTATGTGTTTTTACTATGAAAAGCTGTTTGTTTGTTTATGGATATGTGCCTCTTAACCCAAAATTTAATTCTGAAATACTACCTCCCGCTAAAAAGCAGCAGGACTGACTCCTTGAAGAAAATGGCAGATTCCAGATCCAGGGCAAGAAATGTGTAAGATGAATCCAAAACATCTTGTTGTACCAGAAAGAGAGGAAGCTATCAGAGACTACAAGGTCATGCCAAACAGACACAGGAACCAATGTGAGAAGGTTCACACTACCACAAGGGGGACGACTTGAGCATCAGTAACCTCGGCGGAACACAGTAAACATGTTCAAATACATCATACTTTTAAAAATTACAAAAACCAGAAAACAAATCATTCACTGTTAAAGGGTACTAATATATTAACTGGAAACTTCAAAAATAGGCCAGGTGCTGCAGCTCACACCTGTAATCCCAGCACTCTGGGAGGCCAAGAGGGGCAGATCACTTGAGGTCAGGAGTTTGAGACCAGCCTGGGCAACGTTGAATAGAAACCCCATCTCTATTAAAAATACAAAAATTAGCCAGACGTGGTGGTGTGCACCTGTAGTTCCAGGTACTCAGGAGGCTAAGGCACGAGAAACACTTGAACCTTGGAGGCAGAGATTGCAGTGAGCTGAGATTGCCCCACTGCACTCCAGCCTGGGAGATAGAATGAGACTCTGTCAAAAAAAAAAAAAGAACACAACAACAACAACAAGAAAAACTTGAAAAACTGGTAAATATAGAGAAAAAATATGGAGAAAAATCAAACATTTAAGCCAATAAATGGCAAAGAAGTCATAGAACTAACAGTATCCACCATTTTACAACCCATAAGGAATGACTTGATCTACACATTAAACACCTATGAGTACTAACATCACAAAAAAGGACAATCAGATACTAAGTGCCTCCTCTTGGAAGGACTCAGTGTCACCAGTAAAGTAGCCTAGCTAAAAAATAGTAATAAAATAAACAAAACTTGAATGTGGTAAGCCTCTAGGTCCAACTACCAAATTCACAGGAAATTCAGAGGACAGAGGAACATATTAAACAATACTATGGGGATGTAAATAAAACCTCTAACAAATAACCTCATTTCTTTAAAAAAAAATAAGTAGCAAGGAGGATAAAAGAGGGACAGAGGGAACAGACAGATTAAAATCGACTTAAAGGACAACAACCAAGTCACACTGTGTGAAACCTACCTGTATCCTAATTCAAACAGAGTGAAATAAACAATGACATTTAAAAGACAACTGTGGGTAGGGGGAGGTAATACTCAGGGCTCAAATATACACTAAGCAATTATTATTTTTTTCTCATGTGTGAGCAGACTGTGGTTATGTTTTTTAAAAGTTACTATCTTTTAGAGATACATACTGAAATATCCACAGATAAAATGATATACCTAAGATTTGCTTCAAAATACAGGCAATGGATTCCACAAATTAAATAAGACTGGCCATAAGACAAAGAGTATGAAAGCTCAATGATGGGTACACAGGGTTCATTACACTTTTCTGTCTTGTGCTGTACATATTTGAAATTTTTTCATAATAAAAGGTTAAGAGTATTTTTACTAGTAAACTAAGCTTAAGAAAAGCTTTTGAAAAGAATATATATTCTAGTATAAACACAGAACATTTTTGGAATGTTAACTATTAAACACTGGGTAAAGGAATTGGAGTAAGGGACAACGTAGGAGACCGGTTTTGCTTTCTTATACTGTTTGAAATAACATTAGCATGTGCATTTTAATTTTTATTATCAAAAACATTAGAAGGGATAGTCTAAGCAGTGAGACTAACCAGCCACGGTTTTCTTCTTTCTGTCTTTATTAGTAAAAAATAAAAGTAGAAAGAAAAACAACCGAAAGTTAAAAGCTGAACTTCAAAACGAAATCATGTATCAATTAACACATATCAGAACTAAAATTCCTCACCATCTAGACCAAGGACTGGCAAACGTTTTCTGTAAAGGACCAGACAGCAAATATCTTAGGCAACTACTCATTTCTGCCATTGTAGCGGGAACATAACCATAGATAATATGTAAATGGATGAGTGTGGCTATGTTCCAGTCAAACTTTACTTATGGTAACTGAAATGTGAATTTTGTACCATTTTTATACGTCACAAGATATTACTATTCTTCAGATATTTGTTCAAACATTAAAAAATGTAAAACACCATTCTTAGTTCACAGGCCATACGAAAACAAGCATAAGGCCGGGTTGGCCTGGGGGCCGTGTTTGCCAGTCCTGCTCTAGACAGTTTCTCATGCCACTTGGATCCCCTCGTTTGGAGATACCATCTGGACTATACGGATTGTCTATTTTTATGTCTTTTAACCTGGTAGTTCCCATGCATTTCAACAATGCTTCTGTGAAAAAATCAGTACCATATGTTAACAAGGCTGTTTACAATTACTTCATTAGAGATAGAATCTATTCTCTCAGTTAAAAAAAAAAAAAAGTAAATGGTCAAGAAGACACAAATTTGCTTCAACCCATGCCAAGTGCAGCTTAAAAAATGACCAGGGTAAGAGAAAAATCTTTGACTCTTAACTTCCCCTGTTATTAATTACATGACTTAAGCTTTAAAATCTTTTGCGAAGAAAGAAAAAAGGAAATTCAAAACTTTTCAGCCCCTTTTGGAGCCATGAGTCCTTTCAAAGTTTCGATGAAAACAATATAGTTAAGACCCTGAAAGCGCCAGTGTCCACAGAAGCACAAACATGGGTTATCTTAGGTCCAGTTGTATATTATAACAAAACCAACCAACAAGCCCGGAAGAGCCATCCAGGCGCTCAGCAGTCACATCCACTACTTCTGTCGCTAATATCTACGGAGCACATATTAAGCACGCTGGCATACACAGCTAATTCGATCTTCCCCACCACCTAGAAGGCAGCATTTTCACTCGGGAAAGTTAAGGGACGTTACCTCTGTGCTAAAATTCAAGACTCTAGAAACTTAACCTTTGCATTGGACAGCCTAAAAAATGTGACCAAATTATCTAAACCTAAAATGCGGTTTTTCTCTTCCAGGGAAGAAATTTGTGGCCTAGGATATATCAAGATCTTCACAAAGGCCCCAGTTTTCATCTCAGTTTTATGGCTGATAAAACAGGATTTCAAGTAATTAGTCTACTTCCCACTAGTCTGGGAGGAAAGGGATCCTTGTTTGCTTTTTGTAACCTCAAAAGAAACAACATGTTCTAATTCCACTCCACAGAAAACATTAAGAAGATCCATCCAATGCAGAGCTCTAATTTATAACCCTGGCATGCAACCCTTTTCTACATGGGAGGTAAAGCCTGCCAGTCAATATTCACCCCCAGGTCAGGAGGCTAGAATTCTAAGCCAAAGATAGATTTTTATTTACCTTTAAGCGGAAGCGACAAGCACATACCATGTAATCTATTCCAATACTGGATCCTCTGCTTCCTGTCACTCCACTCCAGATGCTTCGCAGATGAACTGGCTTCCCTACATCCATTTGGGGAGGGGGATCACCTGGGACCCACAGGCGAGGGGAGGCTGTGATTGCTCCTGCCTTCCTGCCTTTACGTCACCAATGCACTCAGGGGAGAGTGCCCAGGCTCAAATTCCAAACTGTCACAGGGCTGCTGTACCAGAGGAGCTGGCAGCAAGGATAATAAAGACGTGGCATGCAGCTCTAGGTCTCTACTGGTCCTTGTGTGAGCAAGCGTGAACAAGTGCTTTTGGTTCCTCTACCCTTGCCTGGGTGCCTGTGGATACCTACAAACTGGGGTTTACAGAAAGGAAACGGTGCCGGCCTATTGGAGCAATTTGTGTTAGAGAGGAAGCCAGGGGGTCATACAGAGAGATGTACACAGAACAAAGAGACACAGAGAGAGAAAGAGAGACAAGGAGAAAGAGAACGGATGAGGTGCATAAGAAATGCCCCACGGGGGAGCTGGCGTGAGTGGACATCTGCAAACGGTGATCTGGCCCAGTGCTGACAGCCAAGTCTCTTACTGATATGTGTATGAAGAGATATTGATATTAAAATAAACACATTACATATTTAATTATGCCAACTGCAGTTCATGATTTAGAGGAACAGATGCTTGGAGTAAAAAGAAATAGTGAGCATGTGAATGTGACAGAAGGTAAGCAAAGCAAGCGAGCAAAAGGGGCAGAATGGGGTGGGAAGGGCGTGGGTCACAGAAACCAGTGGGCAGAGAGAGACAGGGACAGAGAAAGCAGGGCCAGGTCCTAGAAAACACCAGTATATCCATGAGGTTGAGGGGCACACAGAAAGGAGAGGTTCCAGAGGCTGCAGGCACCACCCTAGCTGCCCCCCCAGGCAAGAAGATGCAGAGGTTATGCAGACTCCGTCACTATCCCCTCAGGACATGGAGGGAGACCAGAAGTGGGAGGGACCGAATGGGCACAGGCCCTAATGATGCTCTGGATGTGCAAGGCTAGAAGAGATAAAATTAGATAAGATAAAGCTTAAGCCAGCAATTTGGAAGGAAAAGCAATCAGTTGAATTACAGAAAGGAAAAGCCACACAGGGGAGAGGGGCGGGGAGGCGAGGCCAGCCCAGCCCTCACACTCTACCCACCACGCCACTTCTGGAAGTAACTCAGGTGTCCCTGGGAGCCACACCAAAGGGCTGAGGGCCCCAGGCACTTTCTTTGTGAGCTCAAGTACCTGGAATTACTGTCAAGGGTATCCAAGGAGGCCCTCCCACACAAGAACACAGCCTAGAGATGGGAATGCTGCTCTGACTTTGAACCCCAGGGTAACTCAGTGGCTTCAGCTCCTCTACTACAGCTGCATATATCTACTACTATCAGTCTTTTTAATGTTCTTCTTCTGAAATGTATTGTCTATATGATGGATCGATCATATTTGTAATTATTAACGATGCTGCTATTATCCCCGTTAAATGCCTAAAAATACAGTACCCATCTCAGTACCCAGCGTATTGAAGGAAATGCCATATAAGTGTTTGTCAAGTAAATTAAAACTACTTGTAAAAGCCAGGCTGAAAAAAGGAGGCAGTGACACCTAGTAACTATGCCCCAAATCTATCCTTCCCTGTCCAGGAGCGTCAGGCAGCAGCTGCACGTGCTCAGCACCCACGGCCACAGCAGCTGTGGAGGAGGCAGGCTGGGGACCCCAGGGAAGCTGCTTCGGGCCTGTCACAAAGAAGAACGAGTGCGGCAGTCCCTGCACCCTCCGGGAATCCCAGGTCTGCCTACAAGGTCAGAACTGAATGTTACCCACCAGTACTGTTCTATCAGGAAAACAAATCATTTTTATAAAGAAAAACTCTCCCCTGATTCTGACCACACAGAAGACAGAAAAATGAGCTGCAAAGACCATCTGATAGGGAATAACATAACACAAGAGAATACAAAAATCTATCCCAAACTTTTTTGGCCAAAGTCACCCCCATCTGTGTCCTATTTGCCTAATGGCCCTCCTCCCACATACGTGATTTTTAGACGTAGACCCGATGTACTTCTCAAATGGATTTAAGGTGATATACAATAAACAATAAGACTATCAAAATGAAAATGGGGAGGGAATCACATAAAAAAGTTAAAAACATAAATTTTAAACCTTGGCCAACCCAGCAACCATAATCAAGCAATAAATTTCGTTCTGAGCTCCTTTGAAGCCAAAAGGGGAAACATGATGGGAAAAACAGATATATTAATAACTTGGAGAGAGATATCTCAGAGCGGGCATGGCTAAGACATCAAAAGAAGTTTGATCTAGCAAAGAGCCTAGGTCGAAGCGCAAAATTCTCAGTTTGTATCTCAGCCATCCTTGCCCACTGGCTGTGCAGTTGTGGCCAACATTACAGGAACAAAAACCTCCTCATGACCCCAGGCATGTTCAGTCACGGGTCCAGGAGGCTGACAGAGCACCAGCACCTCCGCTGCCAAGACGTCATGCATCAGGCTCAACGTCACATCGCTGGATAACAAGAGAGCGGGGGCTGGAGTCTGAGGTTGCTGTTTTCTGTTAACACACTCACTGCCTCTCTATCCCTCCCAGCTAAAAAAGCATCTACCTCATCAAACTTAAGAGCAATATAAAATCCAACTAATCTAAAGGGTTTTGAAAAAATGTACCAAAAACATAAAAGCAATATACATGCAAAAGCCAACTGAATGATACAATGAAAGTCTCAAATTCTAGCCAATAGGCCACTTTCTTAAAAATCAAGAGACATGATAAAATTCCAGGACCCCCAAAAAGTGCTTAACACTTATCTTTATCCACCTCTTCATTCTCTTCCCCTGTTGTGAAGTGCCCACTTAGTACTTCTCTCCAAATTTTGCTCACGTACCTCCAGATGCAACCTCTTGGGGCCTATTTAC
The DNA here is from genome assembly GCF_003255815.1 of Theropithecus gelada. Taxonomy (NCBI): domain Eukaryota; kingdom Metazoa; phylum Chordata; class Mammalia; order Primates; family Cercopithecidae; genus Theropithecus; species Theropithecus gelada. Next base: position 86,591,244 of record NC_037669.1, read on the forward strand.
TCCTCAGTGAGATAGAAAACAATATTAGCTCTGTGGTGTGATTGTGACTATTGGAGACAACGCCTGGAACAGAGCCGTTGCTCCAGAACTGAGAATAATTGTGTGGTTAAAGTCTCACCTCCAGGCAGCATCCTCTGCACTCCACATTTTCTCTCTCCCTTATTCACTTCCAGATCCCCATGCAGGACACAGAGTAAGATATCCACTGACTTCTTGTGGTCTACTTCCTGGGTGTTGTTTCAATGGGCTTTGTTATAACAGGACTAAGTCTTCTGTGAATACAACTTGGTAAATAGGATGAAATATAACTTTGCAACAATTCAGCAGAGATAGACATAAAAACCTGGGCCTGATGACACTCACCTCCCCTTGGCTATAAACATTACCCTACCTGTAATGTCAGTAATCCTTTGGGGAAACACTTACTGAGCATCTATGATATGCAAAGACCAAAGACCGAGGGGACCCCTGGTGTCGAGCAAGTGCACACCTTTTATTAGCTACCTGCCACCTGCTGGGCATGCAACATACATTGTCTCAAATTCTAACCACCCTGCAAGGCAAGCTTCCTTGTTCTTTTAAGAAAAAAGAGTAGACCAGCAACATTGATTTGCTCAAGATTACACAGCCTGGAATCTTGTCCTGGGCATGTCTGACTCTGATAGCAATACCCTCAAAGAAAATGTCAGAGAAGCCTCAATAAGAAGAAAGCTGAGATACAGAAACCAAAAGGAGAAGGTAATTCAGAAATTCAAACAGAGTGGGTGTGATGGGAAGAATTCATTAATAAGAAGATACCTCTGTAGAAAAATCTTACCAGACAGTCTGGAAGTGAAAGAAACAGCCAATAATCCAGGGAGGTCAAGCCAGAGAAATCAAGCCCCCAAATCATTTAACTTTGTTTCTTTTAGCCTAAATTATCTGCTCTGACACTTTATAACATAAATGTTCTGGCTGTTGCAAACACTTCACTTCCCATTGTGTGGTTTAAAGACATGTTTTTACTCCTATCTCCAAATACCCAATATCTACGTGAGAATGTCATGGTTTTTTTAAGTCTCTATTCTCTATCACTTTTCTAAAAATCAGAGTTAGACTATATCTGCTAACGTAAACCTTGTCTTCTCAATGACGATTCCAAACACATTATTCTTAAGGGTATACTAAACCATACACATGCACACAATAGACCCTAAAGGAAAGAAACACAGGGAGCTTGAGTAGTTAGTTAGGGAAGGCTTCCTGAAGGAGGCCAGACTTGATATGTCTACAAAAATGAGGAGGCTGGACACAGTGGCTAATGCCTATAATCCCAGTGGGAGGCCGAGGCAGGAGGACTGCTTGAGGCCAGGATTTCAAGACCAGCCTAAGCAACATACTGAGACCGCCACTTCTACAAAAAAAACTTTAAAAATTAGCTGGGCATGGTGGGACTCTCATAGTCCCAGCTACTCGGGAGGTTGGGGTAGGAGGATTGCTTGAGCCCAGGAGTCAAGGCTGCAGTGAGCAGTGATTGTGCCACTGCACTCTACTCCAGCCCGGGCAACAGAGCAAGACCTTGTCTCAAAAAAAAAAAAAAAAAAAAAAAAGGAGGATGTGCATGGGTACAGAGCAAGTGTGGGGGACATTTCATGCTGGGGAACATTTTAGGCAAATGGTCCCCAAGACCTTTTTGATAAGGATACTCCAGAGAAACAAATGATACTGTTACAGGAGGCAGCACTGAGGCAGGGCGGGTGGCATTGGAGAACATGCACACCACCCCACGGGCACCGTGCAATACCACCCACCACCCATGGAAGTGGTGACAACAGTAGGGAGGGGAAGCCTGTGCAGAGGTCGCCAGATGCTTCAAGCAGTGGTATAGGTCCCTGCTTATAGGTGCCGGGCTCGGCCCACAATGCACCCACCTTCCTTGGACTCTTGAAAAGAAAATAGTGGAGGTCTTTCTAAATCATGTGAGACAATAACTCCCCCAGAGGTGCCATCCTCTAGATTCCAGGGGATAAAGACGAGCACAAGAAGTACTGCTGAGCACTTTGTGTGGGATGTGTGTCTAAACACGACAATCTGAAGACAGAGGTGTAGAAATTGGCAAGTTTCCTAAAGCATGACAACACACACCCAAAACTCTTTCATGATTCCCTTTTTCCCTGTATTTTTCCTGGATGCACCATCACTATGGGAACCAGGATGGTTACTCCCAATTCCCCGTCACCCACTGCTTATTTAATAAACGATTTCTACTTTACCAAAATTGATGCTTCGTTTTCTTCTAATTCCGTTCTATACTTTACCTCTGCTCTGAGTTACACTGAATTTATAACCCTTCTTTTAAACAGAAGTATGGCTAAACCAAACCACAGCAGTATCAGCAACCAACAATGCCACTGTATGATTTAAAAAACATTCTTATCTGAGGCCAGGTAGCCAAATTTATGCAAAATAACTCAACAGATGCCAGTCAGTACCAGCTGACTCATGAATTTAAGCTCTTATTTGGAAGAAATACAACTCAAAGAGGGGAGAAAGGAAAAAAATGAGTTTCATATTAACATACAATAAAAGCTTATTAACTGATAACTCCATAAATTATGAGTGGCAATCAGATAGATAATTCATTCCCTCAGTGATAAAAGAAATTTTGCTAATAAAATACAAGTGCAATTTTAGCATAAGGAATGGTATGAGTTGCTCAATCCACTTAAAGTATTTCCCAGCCTCTCTGATGCACTGCTTCATACACAACAGTTATGCCATTTCATAGATACCTCATGTTACTAAGCAGAGACTCTTGGCTGATCATTAAAATAATTCTAACTCTTTACCTAACAGTCATCACTCTACACACTTAAAGAAAACTAGACTTCTGCTGCTGTTCATGACAGAGCAACTGATACCACACTATTTCTCACATTATGAGTCCAGCACAACCCAGACACCAAAACCAGACAGAGACATTACAAAGAAAATGTATGGATCTGATATCCCTCAAGAACATACATGTAAAAAGCCTACACCGAAATACTAGAAAATCAAATCCCTCAATATATAAAAAGGATAATATATCAGGACCAAGTGAGGTGTGTCCTGGGAATGCAAAATTGGTTTAACATTCAAAATTCAATGGAATTTACCACAATAAAATAAAGGAGAAAAACCATGATTATCTCAATACATACAGAAAAGACATTTGACAAAATTCAACACCCTTTCATAACAAAAACTCTCAGGAAAATAGAAACAGAAGGAAACCTCCTCAATCAATAAAGGACACCTATGCAGAACCTCCAATTAACATTGTACTCAATGATGAAAGAATAAACACTTTCTGAGTTCAAGAAGAAGGCAACAATGTCTACACTCTTACCATTTCTATTCTATACTGTATGGAAGGTGTTAGCCAATGTTATAAGGCAAGAAAAATACATACATATACACATAAATAAGCATTAGAATGGAAGAAATAAAACTGTCTTTATTCACCAAATAATTGTGTTCATAGAAAATTCTAAAGAATCTTCAAAAACTACTGGAAGTAGTAAGTAAATGTGACAAGGTGGCATGTACAAGGCAACATATACAAAAATCAAGCATGTTTCCATATACTAGTAATAAACAACTAGTAGATTCTTTTTAAAATTCTATTTGCAATAAAATCAAAAATAATATAAAAATTAGGGAAAAATAAAATACATGTAAGACCTCTACACTAATAACATTGCTGAGAAAAATTAGAGAAGATCTAAAGAGATATATCATACTTAGTGATTGGAAAACTCATTATTAAGCTATCCTTCTCCCCAAATTGACCTATAGATTCAACATCATCTCAATCAAAACCCCAGGAGGCTGTTTTGTAGAAATTGACAAGTTAATTCTAAAATTGAGATAGAAATGCAAAGGACCTAGAATAGCCAATACAATCTTATAGTGAGGGGTAGAGAACAAAAATTGGAGAACTTATATATTCCAATGTTATGACTTAAAATAAAGCATCAGTAATAATAACAGTGCAGAAATCACGTAAAGACAAATGTGTCAATGGAACAGAACAGAGACCCTAGAAACAGAACCAAATTTATGTGATCCATTGATTTTCAATAACGGTACCAAAGCAATTCAATGAGGACAGGAAAGCATTTTCAACATATGTTGCTGGAGCAACTGGATACCCACAGGGGAGGTGGGTGGAATTAACCTCTTAACCTCAACCTCATACCATAGAAAAGAAATTAATCTGAAATGGACCACAGACCTAAATGTAAAGGCTAACATCATATAAAGCTTCTAAAAAAAAAAAAAAAAAAAAAGGGTAAGAAAATATGTTTGCAATCTTTCTTAGGACCCAGGTAATATTGACCATAAAAGAAAAATCAAAATTTGACTTCAATATTAAAAGTAATAAAACTAGATTTCTCTCCAACATTCTATAATTCAAACTCAAGTCTTTCCTTTTAATTGGTATGAGTTAGTATTATCTAGCTGGGTATATCTTAGAATGATTCCAGAAGTTCTAATTAGAGTCTACACTCATGGACAGATCATGTACAATGCTTTTGACTAATCTGGTCTACATTTTCAAATGTCTTGAAATAGAATGCTATCCAAAAGACCTATAAAAATACTAATAATGCTCTAACAATAGTCTATGGGCTACTGGGCACACTCCATTTATCTCAAATAATTAATGCCATAATTACCATCCAGTACTGTAAATAATACCAGCGCACAAAGCTTTAAGGAGGGGTGCGGATAGGAAGAAATGGGCCATGTGTTAACAGACCAAGAACTGAGGGTCTAGCTGTCATTCATAGCCGCCCAACCTCCCTGAGAAGTCTTTACCTTTTCCAGGATTAACAACTTAAACTTCAACTAGGTAAGCTTTTCAGGTTCTAACTGGAAAGCTACTGACCATAACTTTGAAATGTTGTACACTTGACTTAATGCTATTTCATACAACATAAACTAAGGTCATTTGCTTTAATGGCAGGAAAGGTTTGCGAATACAATCCTAATAAATCAAGCCAATGAACAAAGTGAAAAGATGATCTTATTTTTCACTATAGGAACTCAAGGCTTCTTATTTTGATGAGATATCCAATGTAGTTCTCCAGTCAAATCCATCAGAAAGGCAAATCCACACTGGAGTAGCAGAATGCTCCAACAGACATGGGATATCTGAGAAGATTCTGGCAATAGGCCTTGCCCTGCAACTTTCCAGCCACTATGCCCTTGGGTAAGTCATTTGATCTCTTTAAGTCCTAAGTTTCCTGATCTATAAAACAGGAATTGTGATACCTGCTTTGTTTCATCATAGATTGTTCTCGGATTGAATGAGAGAATGGACACGAAAGTACTCGGTGAATGATGAAGCGCTATACGTTCTGTGAGGGCTGTAATGTTTGAGAGCTTTCTAACATGTTACCCTCAATGAAGATGCAGTTCTCAAAATCTAAATGTGGGTGGGCAGTGGAGGAAAGATTTTCCTAGATTTATAGAATGCGAACATTAAAACTTTAAAGAGCTTATCTGGCAATACGCCCGCTCCTCTGACAAATTAGGAGATAATGACAATAGCTGCTTCTTATGCACGGTGTGCTATGTTCCAGGTGCCATGCCTTACTCAAATCACTTCATTTACTTCTCATAGCAACTCTGAGGGGTTACTATTTCAGAGATGAGGAATCCAGGCTCAGTGACAAAGTCAAGATGTACAACTGGGGGGAGAAAAGTTGGTACAATTCTCCACTCTTCTATACAAAACCTCAGAAAGATTAAGACATGTTTATCTGGATAATGTAGCCAACTGGAGGGCGTGCCATTGCACCAGCTATCCTTACTCACTATGTGTTTGAAAAACCTCAAATAGTAATCACCATGAAGGTCAGGGTCAAGGTCCCAATGCTTACCTGAAATAAGTTTTCCACCCCACCTCTAGGAAGGACGATGTTCTCAGGGAAGACAAGATTTGGTGTCTAAACCCACAGTGCAGCTAAAACCACATGGTAACAAGATGCTGTAACTCATACAGGAATAAATTCTGACTTAAGGCTATATCAGGTGGGAATACAGTCCCAAGTTCAGGCTGTCCTTACAATGGGTGAGGTCAGAGTTCAAGCCCACATCATGACCTTTCTCCAATAACCAAAACTTGACTCTCTTTCCATTCTTAGCCCAGGAACTCAGGGTAGAGTTGGCTCCTCCCCAGGTCAAGGGGTGACGCACAAGACCTGGCCCCACGTCAGCAGTGCTGCACGTGTCCCTGGCCTTGCAACTGGTTCTGGATGTGCGCGTGACCCAATCTGAGACAATGGGAAGAAACAAGACTCCATCTGGAAGGACTGGGACAAAGACTCTCACACTCTCTTTTGCTGGAAGGTGGAAAGGCGTAGGCCTAGAAACTGTTGGCAGTCATCCTGCAATTACAAGGGGAGGTCGTGTCTGAGAATTCTTGAGAATGGAATCAACACACAGGAAGTGGAGCCAGGCTGGAGAGAGAGAAACCAGATCCTGGTGACATCATTTGAGCCCCTGAGCTGACTCCAGTTTATCCCTGGACTGGCCAGCAATGTGAGCCAATAAATTCCTCTTTGGCTTAATCTAGTCTGTGCTGGGTTTGGGCTCACTACCTGGGACCAGAGGAGCCCTAAAACACAAGCTCAAGGCCATCTATCCCCAGCTGAACTGTGAGCTTCTTGAGGTCATGAAGGACTCCCGACTCCCTCAGTTAATGTTCAGAGAATTGGGCTGATCCTTGGCACATCCTGAGAGCTCCAAATGTATGGGAATTAAATAGGTCACCTTCAGACTTTGCAAAGCAAAACCTACACCCAAAGCAGAAAATAACAAAAACCTGCAAAGCCCCATACTGATCACGGAATCATTAGTTCTAGCTTATTCCCACTGTACTGCCCACCTCCCCCTACTGCAAAGCTACCAGGTTTGACATGCTACTACCTACTCTTCACCGCTGGGTCTTCTCCTCCTTAGTAAAATAGCTCTGGAAGACAACAGGAATGAGTTCATGTCCTGATCTAGCCCTTTATTTCATATTTTAAAAATGGAGGTAACACTTAATATTTTTCAAGCTATCAATAATACACAGAAATCACTTATTACAGGGATTGTGCTCATTCACGACACCAGGAGTTTTACTTCTGCTGCTCCTGAGAGCTAAGCAATAACTATGAGTTAAAGGCAAGTGAGACCTCACTACATAATCTACCTAGGTAGAGGGAACAAGAGCCAAGCCCTAAATATTCAGCCCAGAGTCCTTGCCAACTCCAGCAAGGATAAGACATACACCAATCTCTCCTCTATTGCCTACAAAAGCTTTCAGAAACTTTTTCCCCAAATAAAATGCTAAACAGAACCTCAAACACACATACATGAAGATACATGAAGGAGGGAGCGAGGGAGGAGGCTGCTGTGTGGGCAGCACGAGTGGGAGGGCACAGGTCCACTCTCCCGGACCTCTCCCCACTGCTCAAGGCCACTGCAGAGCCTCCAAAGGACCTAGCGGCCTGCCCCTGTGTCGTTTCATTGCTTCTCAGAAGATTTCAAAATCCAAAAATAAGCAAATTAATACATGGTTGAAATTCATGGCTCAAGTGAGTGAGTGTTTAAAACCATTTCCATTTTCTTTCCTTGGCTGAAAAGGCCAGACATCCACAGGCTATTTGAAAAAGAAAACAAAGGCAATGATCCAAGAAATTCAGCCTGAAAACTTACTCTGCTCTAACCAAAGAAACTTAGGCCGTGGTAAAAGCTGGACAAGAAATTAATTAAAATGAACCCCAAAAGAGGCTTCAAAGGCCAGGTGCACATGTACCCTGACCTATGTCACACCCCTGCTCCATCCTCTCATCCCTAGAGCCCTGTTCTACTAACTTAAAAGTGCACCAGCTGAGCCTAGGACATTTTCAACCTGTTTTTAAGATTTTCATGCAAACCTTTTGTAAACTGCATTTCTGGTGCTAAACCGATGCTTAAATGTATCTTGTAGTTTTGTGTGTTGGCACAGTAGTCATTAAGCTTGTCTTTGAAAAGAACTGTTTTCCACCTCTAAAGAAGAGAACAAAAAAGTTCCACTATTAAATAAGATATTCTGTGTTTATGGCACGGAATTCCTTCCACAATTCTGTGCTTGCCCTCTCCCTGCTCTGGGAATCCTTCCCAGGATGTCCTGTTGGGCTCCATCCACCCACTGCCCAATTCAGGAAAAAGTAACCCTTACATTCTCAGCACAAACCTGACTGTTCTCCACTCTTATCAAGTTCAAAGGCAAAATGGGCACCTTCCCCCCACTTCCCCTCTGTCATGGACAGAAGAATGATTCCATTTCCTCAGGTCACTATTTCTAAATTGGAATTGATAAAGTTTCAGGACCATAAGGAAAAGGGACCTCATACCTGAGAAACCCAGCAAAAGGGAGTTCTCCTAAAAATGAGAATTTTACAGCTATTCACCAAATGAACACTCTGCACCAGTCCCTGAGTAGTGATAAGAGACAACACTGTCCTTGCCCTCAAGGCTCTCAGAGTCTGGTAGAGGAGGCTGACCTCAAAAATAATAGGTCTCTTTGTTTCTGAATGCTTTCTTTAAAGTCAAGGACAGTCCTCCCTGCAAAAAACAGATTACAGAGATAGGCTGGAGATAAGAAAAAGAAACGAGAACCCCGGTGATCTTGCCGTAATTGAAAGGTTTCTTAATACCTTCTAATTATGAGAGTGGCAAAGGGGGGCCTGAAGGCAGGACTGAGTGCCTAATGTGGGTTAAATAAATTAAAATCTAAGCCTGGGCAATGTCTCCGAGAAGTTGCTTTGCTTGCTTGTGTGTATGAAGTACCTGTCCTTGTGTAAATGAAGACATACAACACGCACTTGGAATGTGCCTATGGCAAAGAGCCAGAGGCCCTGGATGCCAGTCTCAGTTGTGCCACCGGGAATTTGCTATGATTCTGGGTCAATCCTTTCTCCTGCCTGAGATAGTCCCCAGACTCATTTCTGGTCTATAATATCCTAGCTTGGTCTAAATCACAGTGTCTCCCCTCACTAAGATGTGGTAAAACATCCTTTTACATAGAACGCTTTTGAGATTTTTTCCATAGCCCGTTGACCTTGGATCGATGGTTCAGATGACCCTCAAGGTTACAGGAACCTGCAGTAAAGGGAACCTCCACACAGGGCACCCAGCAGGACTACACCCATCTCCCTCATGTCACTGTCTCAGAACACCCCGTGTTCTAGCTCCTGCCTCTTGCCCCAATTCACTCAGCATCTTGCAAATTCTTGGAACTGACTGCCTCTAAAAGGAAGTACCCACCCAAAAGGCCATCAACCAATGCAGCCAAAAGAACTAAACTCGAGAGTACTCCAACTTCCATCACGGTAAGTGAAATGAGCCAGGCACAGAAAGACAAATATCGCATGTTCTCACTCTTATGTAGGAACTAAAAAAGCTGATCTCATGGAGATAGAAAGTAGAATAATAGTTACCAGAGGCTGAGACGAGGGGGTGGAGGGGGATGAAGAGAGGTTGCCAATGGGTACAAACATACAGTTAGATAGAAGAAATAAGCGCTAGTGTTTGATAGCACAGTAGGGTGACTAATAGTTAATAATTTATTGTATATTTCAAAATAGATGATTTGAAACGTTCCCAACACAAAGAAATAGTGTTTGAGGTGGTGGATACCCTAATTACCCAGTATGATCATTACACCTTATAGGCATGAATCAAAATAGCACATGTACCCCATAAATATGTACAATTATTACATATCAATAAAATTTTTGATAAAAAGTTCTTCAACATCTTCCCCTAGTCCAAAGCACAGATCAGTTCATCCACTCATTCAGCATTCACTTTTAGGAGCTAACCTCTCCAAGAAAGAACACACTTCTTGCAAGCATCTTTCAGCTCTATTTTTGCAAGTCACACCTATTGGCTGAGATAAGGAAAGGCACTGGCGTTTATACTGGCAACCACATCCAAAAACTATGCAGAAGAAGTGTCTCCGCTGGCAGGGCCCACAGACCATCTAGTCTAGGTAGGGGGCTCGCTAGGAAGCCCAGAGGCAACTACATAAATAATAAGCCTGAGCAGCTGGTAGATGAAGGACCCACAGAAGACAGATCACAGCTGTGTGTCCAGGGCACCACTGGGTCAGGAGTGGACAGAATGCCAGTGGGTACAGCCAGTGCTGCCCAACAGGACTGGCTGCAATCATGGAAACAACCCGTATGTCTTCTAATATGGTGGCCATATATAAATAAGGAACAATGGAAATGTGGCGCTTTTTCCCAGCATCTCACTCTGTCACTCAGGCAAGAGTGCAGCGGCATGATCACAAAGCACTGCAACTTTGAACTCCAGGGCTCAAGTGATCCTCCCACCTCAGCCTCCTGGGTAGCTAGCTAGGACTACAAGCACACACCACCATGCCTGGCTAATTGCTTTTCTTTTTCTTCTTTTTTTTTTTTTGGTAGAGATGGGGTCTCACTATGTTCCCCAGGCTGTTCTCCAACTCATGGCCTCAAGCAACCCTGCCTCAGCCTCTGAAAATGCTGGAATTATGGGCATAAGTCACAATGCTTAGCCAAAATGTAGCTTTATGACTGAGAAACAATCTTAAATTTCATTTAATCTTAATTAGTTTAAGTTCTTATAATGATATGTGGCCAGTGACTACCATTTTGGACAGTGTGGCCCCAGGCTATATAATGTACCTTCTGGAAGAAAGGACCAAATTTCTAACACGACTCTTCCTTATTGAAAAACAAATGAACTAAGGGAAGGTGCCACAGGTCTTATAAGCAGAGCAGAGTGTGACGTCTGTGTGCTTCAAGGGACATGAGACGTCTGTGTGACGTCTGTGTGCTTCAGAGCCTACCAATTATCTTTCCCTACATATATGCCCAAACCTTTCGACCCTCAGAGACAGTGGGGTGGAAACTGAGGATGTCCCAAGGTGAAAGTCCAGAGACTTATGCTCCAGTCCTGGTTTTTTGGGTCTGTGACCCTCAGCAAGGCCCTTCCTCTCTGACCACAGTGCCTCCCATCACTCAGACAAGGGAGTTGGAACAGGCAACCTTGAAGACTCAATTCAGCTATGGCCTTCTAACAATGTACGTTACACATCATCCAAAGTAAAAATTTTTGTGCTTGAAGGATACCATCAAGAAATGGAAGAGGCCAGCAGTGAGTAGCTCATGCCTGGAATGCCAATGCTTTAGGAAACTGAGGCAGGGAATTGCTTGAGGCCAGGATTTCAAGACCAGTTTGGGCAACATAGCAGGATCCCCATCTCTACAAAAATTTTTTAAAATTAGCACAGGTTGGGTGGCACACACCTGTAATCCTAGCTACTCAGGAAGCTGAGGCAGGAGGATTGCTTGAGCCCAGGAGTTCAAAGTTGCAGTGAGCCATGATCATACCACTGCACTCCAGTCTGGCAAGCAGGGCAAAAGCCTGAAGAAAGAAAGAAAGAAACAGAGAAAGAGAGAGAGAGAGAGACAGGAAAAAAATGAAAGGAAAGGAAAGGAAGAAAAGAGAGAGAGAGAGGGAGGGAGGCAAGGCAAGGCAAGGCAGGCAGGCAGGCAGGCAGGAAGGCAGGAAGGCAGGAAAATGTTTGCAAATCATACATCCAAAAAGGAACAGGTATATAGAATATATAAATAAGTCTTATAAACCATAATTTTTTTTTTTGAGATTGCGTCTCACTCTGTTGCCCAGGCTGGAGTGCAGTGGCGTGATCTAGGCTCACTGCAACCTCTGCCTCCTGGGTTCAAGTGATTCTCTGACCTCAGCCTCCCAAGTCATGGGGACTACAGGCATCTGCCACCACATCTGGCTATTTTTTGTATTTTTAGTAGAGATGGGTTTCACCACACTGGCCAGGCTGGTCTCAAACCCCTGGCCTCAGGTAATCAACCCGCCTTGGCCTCCCAAAGTGCTGGGATTACAGGTATGAGCCACCATGCCCTGCCACAAACTAATAATTTTAAAAATTCAATTTAAAAAGGAGCAAAGGATTTGAATATATCCTCCTCCAAAGAAGCTATACAAATGGCTAAAAAGCACATGAAAAGATGCTCACTATCATTAGTCATCAGGGAAATGCAAATCAAAACTACAATGAGATACCACTTCATATGCACTATGATGGCTATGATTAAAAAGATAGACAAGAACAAGTGTTAGCAAAGACGTACAGAAATGGGAACCTCCATGTGTTGCTGGTGGTAATGTAAAATGGTGCAGCTGCTTTGGCAAACAGCTTGGCAGTACCTCAAAATGTGAAAGTTACCATATGACCTAGCAATTCCACTCCCAGAAATATAGCCAAGAGAACTGAAAACTTAAGTTCACAAAAAACTTGCACGTGAACGTTCACAGCAACATTATTCACAATAGCCAAAAAGGGGAAACCACTCAAATGTTCATCAGTTGATGAAGAGATAAATAAATGTGGTATGTCCCTATAATGGAAGATTATTCTACCATAAAAAGGAATGAAGTGGTCGGGCACGGTGGCTCACGCCTGTAATCCCAGCACTTTGGGAGGTCAAGGCAGGTGGATCACGAGATCAAGACCATCCTGGCCAACATGGGGAAACCCCATCTCTACTAAAAATACAAAAAACAAAATTAGCCAGGCGTGGTGGTGGGCATCTGTAGTCCCAGCTGCTCAGGAGGCTGAGGCAGGAGAATGGCGTGAACCCGGGAGGTGGAGCTTACAGTGAGCAAAGATCGCACCACTGCACTCCAGCCTGGGAGACAGAGCAAGACTCCGCAAAAAAAAAAAAAAAAAAAAAAAAAAAAAAAAACACCAAAGAAATGAAGTAGTGATACACACTACAATATGGATCAACCTTGAAAACATTATGCTAAGCCAGGCTAAAAGGCCGCACATTGTATGAACCCATTTATATGAAATATTCAGAATAGGTAAATCCACAGACAGAAAGCAGATTAGCAGTTGCCTAGGGCTGGGGCTGGGGAGGGGGAATAGAATGGAAAATGGGGTGACAGCTAATAGGTATGGGGCTTCTTTGGGTGATGAAAATGTTCTAAAGTTGATTTTGATGATGGTTGCTTAATGGTGAATATAGTAAAAAAAAAACACTGAATTGTATGATTTAAATTAGTTAAGTATAGGGTGTGTGAATTATATCTCAATCTCAACAAGGCTTCTTTTAAAAAGTATGAACATGCCATGATACTACTACTTACTGGAAACCAATTAATTCTGTTATTTTTTGCCCGCTCCCAACGCCAGGTGCCAGTGACCAGTGTTGATTATCCGATCCTGGCTACAGAACATTGACTCAGGTCACAGATGCTTCAATTATAAGCAAGAGGCCTCTTTCTACAAGCCTTTGTCGTCTCGCACAGCTTCACACAGCAAGGATGAAGCTCCCTCTGCTACAGATAAGATTAAATTGTCTAACTTTCCTGGTATCAAAAACGCATTTTTTAAACAGGCAAGAAAAAAAAAAAGCAGTAACTTACGTATTCTTCTGAGTCAAGCTCGAGACGCCCTGCTGGCAAGTGAAGTAATTCTGTCTACTTCTGTAAATAACCTGAACGACAGCTGTGAATGCTACGATTATATCAGTTCCCAAGGACCCTCAAACCCTAGCAAGCGTCAGGCACGTAGCATCACAATGCAGAACCCTAGAACCGAGTCCCTTTACTCTGAGGTAACAGGAAAATGTGCCTCGCCTGGGAATGAGGAAGGCGTTTAAAAATCAGGCATTGGCCGGGAGCAAAACATCTCACTTTCCCATTTTCCTGGGGCCAAAGGCTAAAGAGAAAAGGTGAAGGCATTCTTGGCACAAGGGGAAAGTCAGGCCAGACAAGACAGCAGACTTAGAGAAGTGTGGATGCAAAGTGGTAAGGCTGTTTGTTTAATAAACACATCAGAATTGTGTAAATATGTGTTCCTTCAAAGTAGTAAGCTTGGGAAACTGGACGTGTAATTCTGATAATATTGCCATTCCTCAGAGTGTTTTCAAAAATGTCAGCATAAGACCTTCTTCAGAGCCCATGACACACTGCACTCAAGATTCTCAAAGATAAGAAAACTTGGTTCTTTGAAGGTAGATTTGATTTTCTTACAAATACTCAAGAGTTTCTTCAAGAAAAGACTGGGGAGTAAGGTCAGTGGCAACAGGATCCCATTTTTAGCCACAGGCAAAGCAAAATGAAAAGCAGAAACTGGCTCTGAAGACAAGTGTTGCAACATCTTTGGGAAGAGGTTGCAGCCCTAGAACTACTACTTTGATGGGAGCCCTGTGTTTGGGTTGTGCGAGTTCTGATATCTTCATGAAGCAATCACAGTCTCTACCTCCAGCACTCTGTTCCTGCGTTGGAAAGAGAGACCACTGGACACCTATTAAGAAAACAGGTAAAGCAATCCAAACAACCTCAGGGTGCCTGGTACACAGTGATGCTTCATTAAATGGTCTATTACTTACCAAACATCTCATGCCAGGAGCTGTAGAGGATTCAAGAGAAACGGGACACTGGGTCCCTGCCCACAAGGAGTTCACATTCTTATTAGAAATAGTAAGAAAACAGCATAAGATCAAACACAAGCAAGTCTGTAGTTCAGATGGCAGGGCTGCTTCCACCCCAGGGGGCTCATCCCCTCAGTTCTACAGAGAACACACCAGCTGATTCCAGCTCCCCAGCTTCAGCACCCAACGCGCAAAGCCACGGTGCACAGAAAGCAGTCAAGACCCACATATTAGAACTCCGGCCTCAGGTGGCTACCCAGCTAGTGGTGTGACCAAATCCATTACTGCAGTTATTCATTTTGTTTTGTATTCAGACAAAACAAAGACAGATTTAGGAAGAGGAGGAAGATGTGAAATTAACTCACATATTAAGCTCACACTTAAAACTAGGAAATATCATTTGCTTGCCTAGAGGGCTGGCTGGGTTACAGGCCTATCCATTACGAGGCAAGAACCATTTGCAGTTTGCATTTCATAAGCACAGTAAACTCTACCAACCCTCCAGGAGCTCAAGGAAGAGTCAGGAAACTGGCCTTTGAAAATCGTGATGCATGGCCGGGCACGGTGGCTCAGGCCTGTAATCCCAGCACGTTGGGAGGCTGAAGTGGGTGGATCACAAGGTCAGGAGTTCGAGACCAGCCTGGCCAATATGGTGAAACCCCATCTCTACTAAAAATACAAAAATTAGCCAGGTGTGGTGGCACCCGCCTGTAGCCCCAGCTACTCGGGAGGCTGAGGCAGAAGAATCGCTTGAACCCAGGAGGTGGAGGGTGCAGTCAGCCGAGATACTGCCACTGTACTCCAGCCTGGGTGACAGAGTGAGACTCCATCTCAAAAAAAAAAAAAGAAAGAAAAGAAAATGGTGATGTGGCTCCTGTCTGGAGGGTACGGAAAGAGGGAGGGTCCTGTCAAGCTCTGGCCTGGTTGGCTCTTTCAATCCCTCTCTACCACCCCCTTTCTGCAACTTCAACCTCTTCCCAAACACAATCACCATAGCTGTGCTGGTGGGTGTGACGCTTCTGTGTAGGGCCCAGATGTGGCACTGGCATCATGGAGTGGAATTAGGATTCAGGGCCTTGCAGTGAGGCATTAGAAGGCAAGATGAGGCCAAGTCCTCTCCTCGAGGCCCTCTCGAAACAGACAGCCATAAGGATGATGCCGCCCATGTGGATATAGCTTCGTACATTATAAAACGCTTTCACACAGATCCCATTTAAATTTTTACCTCCTGCTTTATGACCAATGAAGAAAGTGAGGGTTACACAGAAATAAAGTTATAGAGCAGGGACTCAAAGCCAGGCCACTTGACTCCAAATTCAGCATTCTCTCCATGACATCCCTCACACTCAGTGCTGGGCACAGCACTGGAACAGTGAAGAAAGTGACTACAGACCTCATTTGTCATCTTATGGGTTTATTCCCTCAGCAAAGAGTAATTTAGTTAACTCCTCCTAGCTTCATCTGCCTCACCTGCAAAATGGGGATGCTAGTAACTACCGTATGGCTTGTTGTCCAGACAGGCAACACAGATAAAATGCTGGGCCTGGTACCCGCAATCAAAAGGTGCAGGCCCCGAGACACAGGCCCTACTAGTTCACTGCACAGAGGGGAACACACTTCCATTAAGCCATCAATGTGGCCACAAACACCAACCCCAGAGTCCTCACACCGTACTTGGTCTTTCTGCCTTCAGTCACAGGGCTCCCTGCTGCTGAAAATGCTGACCTCAGCATCTCAGCAGGAGGCCTTTCTGCGGCAGTACCACTCACCCAGTGCCCCAACCGGGCTTCCACGCAGTGCTATGCTGTGGGTGAGCCCCGAGCTATAAGCAGGAACTAGCCCTTGCTGAGGAAAGGGAGGGGAAGGGGCACGCTCCTCTTCCCAACCTCCATGGACTAGGCCACAATAAGGGGAAAAAATCGTAAGGCAAAGAAAGGCAGTAATCATGGAAGAACACAGGGATTTAACAGGTGTGCCGTGTGACTGATTCTCAAAACCCTACGGCACTTCAAGGGGGGTATAGGAAAAGATTCCCCCAGTGCTCAGATACTGCCAAACCTTAAACTTCACTGGGAGGTAAGACTCTCTGGAACTATTTTCGACCTGTTAACTAATTACTTCTGGTAAACGAGAGCTCCCTCGCACGTTAGTTGTATTGCCTCCTCACAAAGATTCCACGTGAAAAGTGAGATGAGAATTATCATCTGTTTTACAGATGAGGAAGCCAGACCAAGGGAGGTGAGATCATTTGTTCAGTCCCAAACCGAGTCAGTCAGCGCTAAACCTAGAACCCAAAGCAAGATCTGTCTTCCTCCAGAGTCTCCACTCTCCTGATAGGATGGAAGGCTGGAGAGGCAGCCAGAGCAGGGCAGAGCCTAAACGCCTGAGAAAGTGGGACTTGATGCACAAGGAAATTAACAGGCCAGCATCTGTTGTTCACAGAGCAAAATTACCTTTAATCCTCTCAACAACACGGCTATTAATGCTATGATCCCTATCTTACAGGTGAGAAACCAGAGGTCAGGGACCACATGTCAGAGAAGCAAGCCCATCACCCGGGTACTGAGGAGCCCTAGCTCTGGCAAGCCAGCTCCTATCTGTGAGCCTTGGCCTCTTACCCGAGTGACCTGCAGGGAGGACTCCATGGCATGAGGAACACAGTGTGGCAGAAAGGGCAGGAGAGGGCCACATCTTAATTCTGCTGCTTACTTGCTGTTTGCTCTTGGGCAAGTCATCCGGCAGCCCCACACCTTGGCTGCCAGGTGTGTAAAATATCGGCAATGTTCACGAGGCTGCTGTGAGGATAAAAATCAGACCCTATGATGAAGTGCCATATAGGATGCCCGACCACGCAGGTGTTAGTGATTGTTATCATGACTCCAAATCTAGGAACTGCATGCCTATCAGGCCGGAATCCCCCTGACATCGTTATGCTCCTTAGCTCCTGCTTCATTTCCTCTTCTCAGCAACGTTTATGTCAAGAAACTATCAGGGGCTCCCACCTGGGCCAAGCAGAGAACAAGAGACAGCTGGTGGATTTCAAGTCAGCTGAGAAAGTCACACGTAAAGAAACCACCAAGCCTTGTGCGTCGTGTGCTAAGCTTTGAACTTTTTTACCCTGGATCACCATGAAAAGACAGGCTTCAGTCTTCCAGCTGCAGAAGAATCAGATCCTGACCATTCAACTAGCCCCCTCTCTGTCCTTGGTGTTCCCAGGGAAATTAACCACCCTTTATTGTCTAAGTGATGATGGGGTATGGCCAGCAGGCTCATTTTCAGTTCATTTCTTCACCAGATCCACCCCAAAACTCTCCATGACCACTACAGTCTTAGGCTGTTCAGTGGGACAGATGGACTAGCTCAGTCTGGTAAAAACACCTAAAAAATGGCTTTGGAAATTAAACTCCAATCCAAGCAAACTGTCCAGGAAGCTCTTCTAGCACAGCGGGACGGACCTATCACTGTCCAATCCTCCGTCCAGTCAGCCCTTCACCAAGTGCCCCAGAGCAAGCCGGCTGGGCTTCCCAAGCCTGTTTCTTCACCTACAGCTAAGGCTAACGACACCTACCTCACAGGACGGCTGTGAGGTTGAAGCCCATGTTAAACCTCTGGCTCACAGCACAGTGCTTTCTAGGAGCCACAGCCTGTGATAACACCTTTAGCTATTTTATTTCCTCTTCCTCAGAAAAAGAGCAGATGCAGAAAGGGCTTGACCCAGTCACAGAGCCAGTGAAAGGCAAAGCTGGGACTGAACCCTAACCTGGAAAGTTTCTATGCCAGTCCCCAGACCTTGGTTCCAATCACTAATCAAAAGCATGAATGTGAGGCCTGGCCAGAGAGACCCACCTCCACCTAAGAGGTTCTGCCCTCAGCTCCCTCCACGGTCTCCACTCTGGCTCCGCCCTTTGGCCACACCCTCCTCTGCTTGGTGTTTAGCCACCATCAGCCTGTGAGCCTGGACTCCCTTTTACGGCCTAGCACTTGAGCGTGGGCGCTTGAGTCAGAAGCCCAGGTGTGAATCCTGGCCCTGCCAATTACCAGGAGCACGACCTCGTGCAAGCAATAGAACCATTTCTAGCCTTGTTTCCTCACCTGTAAAATGAGGATTTTAACAGTATCTCCCTCGTGGGTTTATGGTAAAGATTAAATGGGAATTAGAGAAGATTACAGTCATGCATAGCTTAACAACAGGGATACGTCCTGAAATGTGCATTGTAGGCAATTTCATCACTGTGTGAACACGGAGTGTACTTACACAGACCTAGATGGTATCGCCTACTACATATCTAGGTTATATGGAATTGCCTATTGCTGCTAGGCCACAAACCTGTAAAGCTTGTGACTGTGCTGAATACGATAGGTAATTATAACACTAGTTGTATCTAAATATACAAAAGGTACAGTAAAAATACTGTATAAAAGCCAAAATACGGTACACCTGTATAGGGCACTCACCATGAATGGAGCTTGCAGGACTGGAAGTTGCTCTAAGTGAGTCAGTAGTGATGAGTGAATGTGAAAGCCTAGGGTATTACTCTACACTACCATACACTTTATAAATACCATACACTCAGACTACATTGAATTTATTTATTTTTATTTATTGAGACGGGGTCTCAGTCACCTAGGATGGAATGAAGTGGCACAATCTCAGCTTACTGTAATCTCCATCTCCCAGGCTCCCACCTCAGCCTTCTGAGGAGCTGCGATCATAGGCGTGTGCCACCACACCCAGCTAATTTTTCTGTATTTTTGGTAAAGACGAGGTTTTTGCCAGCTGGTCTTGAACTCCTGAGCTCAAGCAATCGTCCTCCCAAAGTGCTAGGATTACAGGTGTGAGCCACGCCTGGCTACCAAATTTATTTTTAAAATAAAGTAATTGTGCTACAGTGTTACAAAGGCACAATGGCTACAATGTCACTAGGCAATAAGAATTTTTTAGCTCCATTATCATCTTATGGGACCACCCACTTTGATCTTGGCTGATGAACCGAAACATTGTTATTCAGCACAGGACCCTATATAGAAAGCCCACTTAGCTCAGCAATGTCAGCCAATGTCAGCTAGTAACAAAGGCAATAACCACTGTGCCTCCAGTTATGGCCAAAAAGACAGGGCAAGCTAACCACACAAAAACAAGAGAACTGAGAAAAGACCCACTGCATTTGTTAGCCAGCTCTGCTGATTCCCTCCAGCCCTACTACATCCGCTGGCCTGTGCCCTGGCTATTTCCATAAAATAAATGTGGCAATCTATGGCCAAATGATTTCTGCGGGTTGGTATGTATGAAGAAAGCAATAAAGTATTGTATGAAATTAAGCAGGGGAGGGAGAAATGATGGAAACTATCTTTTGGAAGATACGGCAAAAACCGCGATGACTTTTGCACCAACCTAATACTACACAAATAAAATAATTGAAGAGATAATGAAAAGTTGACTCAATGCCCTGCTTGCTTTAAAGAGCTAATCTTTTGTCATCACTGCCCCTGCTGTTCTTAGACCCTGTCCCTTGGTCAGATAGGAGATGCCCAACTTCAACCTGGAGTCATAGTTGTAACTGAGGTGAGTGGGAAGAAAACAGATTGGGAGACAGATGCTCTGCCCTACATCCCCATGCGGTTCGTCTCTCACTGTGTAACCCAGGGCAGGTCATGCTGGTGGGTCTGAAAAAGGAACAGACCCACATGGAGGTTTCTGATGTCCTCTCCAATCCCAACCTCATCGTGTCTGTGTTTCCTCATTCGGGGTCAACCAAAACCAGGCCATCTAACCTGCTATTGTCCCACTTGGCTTCACTGATTCACTTGGCCAACCTAAAACATGCCAAAGCTTTCTGTACCCCACCACACTAGTACCAACCCATGGATGTCTAGGGAAAAATTTATTAAACACCTGTCTTTTACCAAATTCTAGCTGGCTGTCTCCACTTCACCACATTCTAATTTAGAATTCTGGATGTTTTAATTTCACTTCCACCACATAAAAATTCTGAAAAGAGCTTTAGAGAGATTCACCATTAATTTATATTTCAATAATTCAGAATTTGTGTAAGCCCCAAGAGAAGTACAATTTTGCATTATCGTGAAAAAAGGACCAAGGGGCTAATTACTGACATAAAAGGGCAGCATTTTACCCATTTAAGCTGCTTTCACACCGTTTAAAAGCAGTCATTTAAATATAAACAGTGTTTCATTATACCCTGTTGTTATCTATTTACTGAAGAATATTCAAGGATTTCTTTTTTAAAATATTGGTCATTTATTTAAATTACATTCGAGTAAAATAATAAAACCACATATCTTTAAAGATGGTTTTACGGGGGCAGGGGAGGATGTCCTTTGCATAAATTCCTGTATTCCTTTGTATTTTGAGTTAAACCAAGTTAGCACAAAGAGGGAATGCGTCTAATGGGACTATATTTTACACGTAATAAATGCTTTAAACAGTACTTTATGAATGATTAAATAATGGCTATGTTAAACTACTCTTTTTTCATCTTCCCAGCTTTCATCCTATACTAATTCATATACTAAAAAAGCAGCATTTTTATAGAAATGAGAAGTGCTTTCGTTTTCCTTATACCACAGTTTAATTTCGTGTCCTGACCTTTGAAAACCATGAATGCAGGGACCATCTGCTTGCGCGGCATTTCTGACCCCAACAAAGCACGGCGAAGACGTGGCTCATCGTACCCCAACAATGTACCTTACACAAGGACCTGCGCTGGAGATTCCTCCTTGGATGTGCTTCCTAGAAAGTGCTGTTGTGAATGAGTGCGGCTGCTTCCCTTTGTCGAAAGGATAAAAACCCTGTGTGTCAGGATGCGCTCTTTTTTGCCACTGCTGCTGGGAAACCTCAAGGCCAACTCCACGTCCAGGTGTCAGCAATCAGTTCCCCTCAAGCACCTTGGCAAGCAGACTCTGCTTCCATTCCCAATTGCCCCACTTTTCATCAAATTCCATTTTCTAAACCACCTCAGAGATTTCAGAAATAAGAAGGGCACAAACCCTAAACACGATAATAATAGCGAGAGTTTACTGTGTGTGAAAATAAAACAGATAATAAGAACACGGGACATCAGAGACATACCAGATTGGATATTTTTCTTCCCCAACTAACAGGGACATAAAGGCAGTATTTGTCATGAAACCAGACTGTAGCGAGCAAACATTCCAAAACGAAGATTCGGTTTTTGTGTTAGGAACTTACTTACCTTTTAGCTACCTGGAATGAATATTTCACTCAAAAGAAACAACAGTATCTAAGCACCTGGCACTGAAAGCAAGGGAGAGAAGAATAAGTTTTGGTGCCTTTTATCTGGTCACTGGTGCAAAACGGATTCCAAAAAATCTAGGGCTCAGGTTTGCGGACTTTCTGCTCTAACCGGATGCTCTAGATGCTACTAATATCCCAGAGAGAGGCCAGACCCAACCCCCAAGACTTCCTTTGTACAGCCTAAGATACAGAACACATGAGGTCACTCTGCAGAGTGAAGTGACTGCTGAGGCAGTGAGATGTGGTGTGAGGTAAAAGAGCACAGGCTTAGTGAAGAACGATGTGGCAATAAGCATGGATATTACAAACGCACATACCCTCCAACCTGGAGAGCTTACTTCTGAGTTGTCATCCCAGACTAATGTTTTCTTGCATGCAGAAAGAAGCACACAAAAGGATATTCAAGGCAGCATGATTTGAAACAGTAAAAATTTTGGAATTACCCTAAATGTTCATCACAAAGAAAACAATTAAATAAACTGTGGTACATTCATACATGGAATATTTTACATGAACTGTGAAGTTGTTAGATCTCTACATACAGATATGGGAAGATCTGTAAGGTCTATTGAGTGGGAAAAAGGAAGCCATAGAATGCATGTTCCCACTTATGTTAAATTTAAAATACACAAACTGTATTTATGTTTCAAAATGCACAGGTGACACATACACACACATACATACACGCTATGAAAAACAATTTGGAAGGGTCACACAGAACTATCATTGTAATTTGAAGGAGGTGGGTAGGTAAAGGGGTTTGTTACTTTATCTTTATTTTTGTTTTGTTTTGTTTTTCTGTGTGTGTGTTTTGTTTTTTTGGTTTTTTTTTTTTTTGAGACGGAGTTTTGCTCTTGTTGCCCAGGCTGGAGTGCAGTGGCGCAATCTCGGCTCACTGTAACCTCTGCCTCCCGGGTTCAAGCGATTCTCCCGCCTCAGCCTCCCGAGTAGCTGGGATTACAGGCGCGTGCCACCACGCCTGGCTGATTTTTGTATTTTTAGTAGAGATGGGGCTTCACCATGTTGGCCAGGCTGGTCTCAAACTCCCGCCTCAGGTGATCTGCCCACCTTGGCCTCCCAAAGTGCTGGGATTACAGGCGTGAGCCACCGCACCTGGCCATCTGTATTGTTTTAATTATTTGAAACAATGTATTTATGTGTTACTTGTATTCATGTGTCAATTTTGAGTGATGATTTATAGTAAGAATGCAAACTATGAAAACAAATCTAGCTGTTTCCCGACCTCACATTGTAGGGTTTCCTTCATGACAAGGCGCGGGGGCCGCAGCAGCAGGCTGGAGGCAGAAACACAGGGCTGCAGTGCTCTGCACAGGAGGTCTCCATCAGTATTTGTTGAATAAAGGTGCCTCAATTTCCTTCCTCATAAACATGTGCCTTTATAGCTCTAAAAAAGTATCTGTGAGTCTATGTTACACAGGAATCCCCGATGGAGACAGGAACAGGAGTCAGAGTCAGCCCTCACAAGATAAGCACGGCAGGGAAAGGGAAGGAGAAAGAGCATGAGCCTCTCGCCTGGCCCCTTTGAATCCCCAGGCAAAGCTAACCTAGGCCACCTCTTCCTGCCTTCCCTGGCTGGGTTCCTGCAGAGCCAGCCAAGGCCAGGCCCCCACCACACTCCCTGAACAGTCTGCACCTGCCTCCCCACCCTCCCTCGGGTCAGCCCGATTCCCTCCAGCCTCACCTCACGTTCACGCATTCAGTAATTTCAACAGATGTCCTGTGACTTCTAAAACTACCACTCACCTAACAGGGAGGAAGGAAAAAATTAGCAAACATAACTGCTTTGAAGTTCTGGAGAACAAAGTCATTTTCCCCAGCCAGGGCAGTGTCTGGGGCCCTGCTTAATTAAAGACACCAGAGGAAGGCTTCATCCTGCAAGGTCTGTGTCAACAATGTCCACCTCCACCTTTCCCCCAGCTCACACACCCGTGAGCATGAGCTCTCTCTCACTCTCTCAAACACACAAACACACACAAACACACACGCACACACACGGGGGAGGGGGTGTGGAGCTGACTGATGAGTTCAGGCAGTTCCTCCTTCATCCCATCTTCAGCTGTTCTGTTTCTTCCTCCTTACCACCCATTTCCGGCTTTGCCTGCCCAGCCAAACACCCTTACAGCCCACAGGAACCCCAGCTGGGAGAATACCAATCTCATTTCAATTAAAAAAGGAAGACCCCTCCACCACTCTCCTTATTTCCATCACACGAGCAGACAGGACTTGGGGACCACATCCTAGAGCTGCATGGTGGGGACGCTAACATCTACTCCTGGATCAACCGCTAACCAGCCCTCCACCCCTACTGAGGCAGGGACACCCGCCGACACCCCTCCCTTCTGCACATCTGTCCACTCAACAGTAACAGTGCACATGGTCCCTCCCCGTACACCCCACCTCCAGAATTCTAGAACCTCTTCCATTCCTGTAGGAACTTTCTTTGGTGAGAAGCTGTTGGGGTCTGTTGGGGAGTGTCCCCACCACCACTGGTATTTAACAAGACCCAAGTGTCTCTACTGCTGGGCATGCTGCCCCCTGTATTGGGTACTTTTCACATTTGTCAGACAGTTACAAAGTAAACAAACACCGATAAGGAAGGTTAAAAAAAGAAAACTACCCACCAATCTGCTATAGAGGTCTCTGTTTCTGATGCAATCATTGTTAAAATACTGAACTTAAGCTGAGATTAAGAAAGAAATGCATTGCTCTCACTTGTAAGCAGGAGCTAAATGGTAAGAACTTACGAACACACAGAGGGAAACAACAGACACTGGGTCTACTTGAGTGGGAGGGGGGAGGTGGGAGGAGGGAGAGGAACAGAAAAGATAACTATTGGGTACTGGGCTTAATACCTGGGTGATGAAATAACATGTACGACAAACCTGTGTGACATGTGTTTACCTATGTAACAAACCTTCACATGTACCCCCGAACCTAAAATAAATGCTAAAAACAAAAAAAGAAATGCGGAAGGGAGAGCATCAGGATAAATAGCTAATGCATGCAGGGCTTAATACCTAGGTGATGGGTTGACAGGTGCAGCAAACCACCGTGGCACGCATTTACCTATGTAACAAACCTGTACGTCCTGCACATATATCCCGGAACTTAAATTTAAAAAAAAAAAAAAAGAAAGAAAGAAAGAAAGAAATGCATGTCCCCACGTGCCCTCCTCAAAATAAGCTGAGGAAGATGTACACATAGGCAACATGTAAGGTGGATCTACTAGAGGTCAGTCAGAGTCTGGCTCAGAAACCCAAGGGTGCAGGGCAGGGACAGAATCCTGGTGACATCTTTTCAGACCCCTTTCTAGCTGTGTCTGATGGCATTTCTACCCAGTGGACTCTTGGGTTAACTGAGTTTATACATTGCACATACATACGCACTGTTTTTTTCAGCTAAGCCAGTTTGAATGAGTTGTATTCCCCCAATCTGTAACCCAAAGAGTTCTGGCTGATACTCTCATATACCCAAATGTCCTCAACCTAAGGTAGTCTCACTAGTGAAGGGTCTAGATGGGGAGGTTCATTGTATAAGGTATGACTATAAAACAATGATATTCACATTGTAAAAAACAAACCAAATGAGCAAGGACCGCTACTGGAATTATTCTTAAGGAATTTTAACAGTAAAAAACCTAAATTCTTCTTTTTTTCTTTATTTTTGAGACAGAGTCTCACTCTGTCACCCAGGCTAGAGTACAGTAACACAATCACAGCTTACTGCAATCTTGACCTCCCAGGCACAAGCAATCCCCCCACCTCAGCTTCCTGAGTAGCTGGGACCACATATGCATGCCACCACACCCAGCTAATTTTTTTGTGTGTGGGGGGGAGACACGGAATCTCACTATGTTGCCCAGTCTGGTCTTGAACTCCTGGCCTCCAGCAATCCTCCCTGCTAAGCCTCCCAAAGTGCTGGGATTACAGGTGTGAGCTACCATACCCAGTCACAAATCTCAATTAAGAGTTGTATTTTATTTTGGAAAAGCCGTAAATAATCAAGTAATGCCTTTGTCAAAATGATATAAGGCTTAACAAAAAAGATATAATTATTTGTATAGCACATAGACTTTCACATTGTATCATTAGGAAACCAGCTTTGGGCAAAGTTTTACTACACAAGTCCAACTACTCTGGTCATTTTGAGGCTGCCTCTCCTTCTACCATTTTTATTGTTTTGTTTTGTTTTGTTTTGTTTTTTTGAGATGGAGTCTTGCTCTGTCACCCAGGCTAGAGTGCGGTGGCTCAGTCATAGTCCCCTACAGTCTCAAACTCCTGGGCATAACCAAGACTCCTGCCTCAGCCTCCCACATAGCTGGGACTACAGGCACACACCACTATGACTGGCTCAATCAATTTTTATGTGAAAGGTGATAGTCACACAACCATCCAAATAGAATCATCTGCAATGTGGCTAATGTAGAACATCGAACACAGAAGCCAGGTTTATAAC
Organism: Theropithecus gelada; assembly: GCF_003255815.1. Taxonomy (NCBI): domain Eukaryota; kingdom Metazoa; phylum Chordata; class Mammalia; order Primates; family Cercopithecidae; genus Theropithecus; species Theropithecus gelada. Next base: position 86,617,524 of record NC_037669.1, read on the forward strand.
TTACAGATTTAAAGAGTATCAAGTACTTGTCTTTCTTCTTTCTTTAATAAAGAGTTAAATTTGCCAAGAAAGAAAGATATAATCCTAAAATTAAAGACGAACTCTGCCAGGTGTTTCCTGGGATGTCATTACTAATGGACAAAAAGTCAGCCTCTCAGGCAAACATTAATCATTAGCCAATTGTTGATAATTAACTAATGATCTACAAGAATATACCATGGAGCCCTTGTATGGTCATTCATTTTTCACTCATTTGACGTGCATTTCCTGATGTGCTTCCTGTGTGCCAGGCACAGGATTAAGTTCACAAGACTGTACACCCAAATCAGACTGCAGTCTCAGCCTCTAGGAACTCATATTCTAGTTTCATTCAAAGTCACTCAGCTAATCAGCCAAAAAGTCAGGCTGTCAGACCCCACAGCCCATGAGCAGACCATCACACTCCATGCCACTTCCCATAACAATTATAAACTGGGGAAATGGGGCTGGTGTCTGTACAGGAGAGTTGGACTGGGCACAGGGGTGTCCAGAGGGAAAGCAAGTACTCAGACGTAGGCAGGCAGGGAGTGGACAAGGATCAGAGAAGGCTGAAGGGAAGAAGCAGCCTATGAGCTGTCTGAAAAGAACAGACAGAACCTAGGCCTACAGAAATAAGAAAGTTCAATTCCAACAGAATGACAACCAAGCAAAGATGCAGTCTTGATGTTATACAGACCTAACCTCCACCGTATAGGCTAAGCCCAAGGAGCCAGGTTATGAAATTGTGTTTCAGATATTATGGTTCATACCACTAAGTGCAAAAGCCATGAGATGCTGAACTACGTGACCATGCAGATACAACAGACTTGATTTTTAAGACCAGTTAACACTACACTCAGATCTCAGCCATGGAGGAAAGAAAGCAATCAAAGTAGATTGTCCCACAGCATTCCTGGCCACTGTAAGGCATCTGGTCCCACAGGCAAGCATCCACAGCCCAGCACTGCTTCTCAGACAGGTCCCACCACTCTTGCTACTCTGAGCCCTGGAACCAGAGCACAAAATCTCCTAGACTGCTCTGCTGTGAAAGCCAGCACTGTGGGTTCTTTCAACCAGAGGTGCACAAGAAGGGCCACAGACCCTAAGCTTTCAGAAATAACATGTACACCTTCCCACTCATTCCCAGCGAGGGACCTGCAAGAAATCCACAGAGGGATCTGTCACCCAAGAAAATGTGAAACATGGCTCAGAGGAAGGCATGATGGAGGTGCTTCTCCTGGGAGAGCCATTCATTTGGTGCACATCAGCAATACTTATTTACTGAACATCTACTGTATACCCCTACCACTGCATCAGACATGGTTGGGGATTCAGAAAGCTTCACTATTAACTGTATTCTGAAGATGCTCAAGAGGATAAAGATGTGCATATAAATAACAAAAAATATAGGGTATTTTATGTGCAAAGTGACACAAAAAAGGTTCAGATTGTTTGGATCAGTTTCAGGAAAGGCCTCATGGAAGAAACGTAATCTGAGATTATTTTTGAGCAGCTGTAAGGAGAGTGACAGTAAAGAATGGGTGGTAGAGGCTGGGCGCGGTGGCTCACACCTGTAATCCTAGCACTTTGGGAGGCCAAGGTGGGTAAATCACTGGAGTCCAGGAGTTTGAGATCAGCCTGGGCAACATGGTGAAACCCAATCTCTACAAAAAATACAAAAATTAGTCAGGTGTGGTGGCATTTGCCCACAGTCCCAGCTACTCAGGCGGTTGAGATAGGAGGATTGTTTGAGTCCCAGAGAAAGAGGTTGCAGTGAGCCAAGATCGTGCCACTACACCCCAGTGAGCCAAGATCGCACCACTGCACTCCAGCCTGGGCAACCCCTGCCTCAAAAAAAATAAAAGAAAGGGCAGTATGAAAGAAGAGATGTTTCAAATGGAGAAGCCAGGGGGTGGACAAGTAGGGGAAGGAAGAATGTTTAGGAACGTTTGTGGACAAATGGATGGGGCTGTAAAGAAGAGGAGTAGAGACAAAACCCAACAAAGCTGAACCAGACCAAGCTGGACCTGGCCACACGCTGGACTTTCCCCCTTGAGCAATGGGTAGCCACTGAGGCCTCAGGATCACTTCTCTAGCAAAAGTCACTTGACAGTGGAATTTGCAGGCCTTTATAGGCAAAATGTCAACAGGCTCAAAACCCAACCTCAATGAGACGAGAAGACGAGCAGGAAAAGGGTCAAAGACAGTGAAACTTTTGGTTCAGTTTAAAAAGCACCTGGTGGCCAGGTGCCATGGCTCACACCTGTCATCCCAGCACTTTGGGAGGCCAAGGCGGGCAGATCACGAGGTCAGGAGATCGAGACCATCTTCATTAATATGGTGAAACCCCGTCTCTACTAAAAATTAGCCGGCGTGGTGGAGCGCACCTGTAGTCCCAGCTACTCAGGAGGATGAGGCAGGAGAAAGGCATGAACCCCAGAGGCAGAGCTTGCAGTGAGCCGAGATTGTGCCACTGCACTCCAGCCTGGGTGACAGAGCCTCAAAAAAATAAATAAATAAATAAAAATAAATAAATAAAAAGTACCTGGTACGTCAGGCACTTTGCTAGATAAGGGGATAGAGAGGCATGGGCCATGGGCCTTGGCCTCCAGGCACTTAGTGCTGGTTTAGAGATGGTTTAGAGGTAAGGGCAGCCATCAGTAGAGATCACGGAAGGTCTGACTTGGCAGATGAAGATCCCCATTCAGGACATTTTTAATTTCAAGCAGTTCCACGTTCCAGAGAAGTAAGAGGTGACATCGGGAAGAAGAGTACCAGGAGCAGATTACACAGACTCGAAACTGTTCAGCCATGTCAGTTTGCTTATAAGAAATTGAATGACATGAAATAAAGCATTTTTCTTCACAGTGAAGTATGATATTGTAATCATCCCCACTCTGACACTTGATACAGAGGCATTCCCCTCCTCTGTGCTAAAAAAATAAAATAAAATCAATGGTATTTGCTTTCAGTAAATGGAACTGAGAAAATACTGCTACTGACTGAACTAGGAGGGATATTACTGTGGGAACTGAGTTGCACCGTTTCCATGACTCCAGCCTCCACTAGTCCCTGCAAGTCCATAAACGAAAGCTGCATAGAAACTTGAGTGTTTATACTTAAAAAAATAATAATAATAAAGATCAAAAACTATCCCTGGGAAAACTTCTGCCCCCCAAGGTAGTCTCCAAATCCCAAAACTAGCTAAGTTACATACTATCCAGAACAAAGACGCACTGGATCAATGGGGATGGCCACATTTCTTACCCAACAAAAGTCATAATTTTACTCGGTAACCGGTAACAGGCAGAAACCCCACACATAAAGCTGGCCCTGAATCTCACTCTAACACTCAACATGCACCTTTTCCACGGAGCTATCAGGCAAAGAAGACCAGTAGCTTCCAGATACATGCAGCCTTGCAACTCATTTCAGCGTCTGCCCTTTGACTTTACCATTCACATTAAATGAAAGGTATTTACTACAGATGAAAAATAAGCTTCGTTCAGCTGCCTCTAAACCAATCCCAAAAATAGAGCAATCACTCTGGTACAAATTGGGTCAAATGTATTAAAAAAAAGAAAAAAAAAAAACCCAGCTCCCTCATGGGAGGACCAACATGGCATGGGACCTTGCTTAGAGTCAGAAGGAAATCCACAAAGATCTTCCTTCCCACAGTGGGAAAGGAAGTATTTAAAGAGTCAAGCAGAGTATAAACTCATCTGGCCATGTGACCATCCAAGTGAAAGCAAGACACAAAGTTGAATGCTGTGAGTTTCAGAATATTATGTGAAGAGGTCAAAGAAATATACATTGGCTTTTAGAAAGGCCCGCCAAATTAACACACTGCCAAATCCCTCTAAAAAAAAAAAAAAAGTCCAATGCTCAAGAATTGTCAAGAAAGGATCCACTGGAGAGGGGGTGCAAAAGGGAGAGATTAATCCATTTCCTGTATTTTATTTCCTCACTTCTTAGCTGAGAAATCCAAATGGTCTCACAGCGCTTATATCAGTGCCCTGAATTTCCCTGGGAAAAATTCAGAATATTAATTGGCCTACACATGCAGCTACATTAATTATTCCATTGATCTGAATTAATCTGCCTTTCTGAAAGGTATTTATTTTCTAAGTTTGTTTAATCATGTTCTCTTGAGCTACAAAAAGCAACAATCTGGGTCACCATCCATGTCGTTAAATTTGGTAACAAGGCTAACACCATCTGTGGCCTAGACTACGATGATCTATCTCCATTGATGGGAGGCTTTCCACCACTTCTGCTTTTCCTTTAAAACAACCATCTAAAGTCACATGTCTACAAACAAATCAAAAGCTACGTAAAATGTCCAGAGTTACGCAGACGATCTCTGGCATTGTCCAAATATATACTACCAGTGTTTATGTGGTTATCCAACTCCCATTTATAATTGTATTTGCAGCATCAATTCCCAAAATTTTTAGAAAATTCTCTAGATATCAAACTACTAAAGCCCACATACAAATAGACATCACATTACATCTGAAATGTGCCACAACATTTTAAATGTAACATGAAATCCTGTACATAAATCGTTAAGGCTTATTCACAAGAGCATAATTTCACTATCTCCAGAAGCCAGCAGAGCTCTCCCACACAAGGGAGAGCCTAGCGTGTTTGCCTTTACAACACTCGCTCAGTTAGGAACATCCAGCCCTGCTAAAATAGAGCTTCAACATGAGAAGCCAAAAACAAACGGAACCAGCTAAGAGAAGAGAAGAAAAACAATTGAGTTTCCTGTTATCCGACATGGGCTCCCCTTCATCTCCCATTCTGCACGGCTTCTGATTGCAAAGAATCAATCCTTGCAAGAAGGATGCTGCAGCACCAGAAAAATCCTGAAATGGCTTCTGAATCATCAAAGAAAGATTGCAGAATGTCAGAGGTAAAAACGATCCTAGCAATCTTCTTACCCAATCCTCCTAATTGCCAGGTGGCTGCACGGCAATGCAGAAAAGGTATGAGAAATGATCCCAAATACAGCTAGTTGACAGGTGAGTGGGACAAGATATTAGTCCCAGTCTAGTACTCGTTAGTGCTTTTTTAAAAACTATATCAACCTTTCCCAAAGGAAGTTCCATGGATCACTGGTTCCATGATGTTAAACTCTTTTGCAAAAAAAAAAAAAAAAATGTTTAAAGAATTCACGACTGATTACTTTTAGGGACTAGCTGAGTTAAACAAAAGGAAACCTGTTTTTTAACTGCAGAACTTCCCAAAGCTTTTACTAAGCTAACGTGCACTACAAATCTTTAAGAAGGCAGCAAAGTATATGGAAGCATCCTGATTTATTTAACCATACAATCATTTTCTCTTGAGGCATTTCATAGGATGTGGAGTAGAAACTTTAATATTATATCATGTATTCAATAATATCATGTATTGTTCTCCAAATTATGCTCTATGTAGATGTATTAGTTTTGTTATATTCCACTTCTCTAAAAACAGTTCATGTACAAAGTCTACGATAATTCTCTACTTACCAGAACAACTGACCAAAGTACCCACCATTCCCAAGAACACTAGATTTAAAAAAAAAGAAGAAAAAGAAAAAGAAAAAAGCTAACATTATCAGGAAAAGAATGGTAGCAAAAACTTATGTGGAGAGAACAGTTATTTTAAAATCTGCTACAAATCTCTTCCATAAAATTCCATATCTATGAAAGATTCATGACTTTAAATACTTTCATTCAGTATAAATTTGAGAACACAGTTTAAAACAAACAAACAAACAAACAAAAAACCACTGTTGCAAAGCTCCAAGAAACACGACATGCATGGCTGTAAACTTCAACTACCCAGAAGGCCAGCTGCTAGTTTAAGTAGAGAACCAAATGATTGCCATACACCAGGACCAGCAGGAACTCTAAGGACACTTACCAAGTTATGATTTGTTGAATTAGAATCATCTTCAGGGAATGGGATGTAAATAGCTAAGGCCACACAATTGGCAAAAATAGCCAATAATATAAATATGTCAAATGGTCTGAAAAAATGTGTTAAGGTATATATGTGTTATGGAAACATAAACCATGTCCCTCATCACACTCCCAATCACATCACTTTCGAAGCACCTTTAAAATGAAAATGACATACACAAATCCTATTTCGGCTGACTGCTGTGACTGCTAGGTTTTCGGCAGAAGTAATCATTGGTGGTTATCTCACAGTGGAGCCTCCTATCAAATGACCTCTCCGTGTCCTTTTCTTCTATTGCAAGGATCATGTTACACTCATTCTTCTCCTGCACACTGTATGCTAAAACCTAAAAGTACATCCAATTAGGGCACTGTGTGAACCAGGTTTCTGCTTCTTACAGGTTTAAAAGCAACAAGAGCCTTACTAAGTTCCCGGCTGTGGCAGACACAGAGAAATCATGGGATAAATGTCTTCCCCAGATCCTTGCCTCCATGTGTTACAGCCATTTTCTCAGGGGCTATTTATTTTTGGCAGGGTTGGCCTAAATCGCCTGTCTGGATTGGGCCAGGCCAAGCCACCAGGACCTTCTCCATTCTACCTGTGACTTTCTCATGGCATATTCCAATACCTCAGATGTGATCAGCAGTGAGCCAGGCTTCAGCTCCCGCCTCTGCTTTCTCTGCTAGAGGAATCGATGGCTATAACTGTTTCAGATTAGAGCTGGACTGGAGCTTAGTTTATCATATGCTGTTACTGTGCTCAATTTGTAAACAAATTAAATTAAAAAGCCGTAAGAAATCAGCCCCAGACACATTCAAAGTAGGCTTTAACATTTCTCAATCTCGGTGGTCTGTCTGGAAGAATCACTTTGAGATCAGCCTTCAAGAGATACTTGCCTAAACATTCTGGTGTTATTAAGAGACACTGTCAAAACTGGCAATACAAAATTTGACGTCTGCCAAAATGACTGTTTTTCTTCTTTGGGTTTTCAGCCTTTCCAAATGCAAGGTTTTGTGAGCACCAGCCTCACCTGCAATGCCTGGGTGTGATTTTACCACAGTGCTTCGCCTATACACTCACCCACAAGAAGCAAGGCCACGGTGTAACTAAGTACTTCAAGATACTTAAAACTGGAGGATACAAACAGACTATTCTCCATTCATCCTGACATACTTCTGGGAAATCCAAAAATGCCACAGGAAACAAATGCTCTTTACCTCTCTACAAATATCATTTTTTTTTTTTTTTTTTTTTTTGGGGGGGGTCCCCCTGTCACCAAGGCTGGAGTGCACCGGCACAATCTCAGCTTGCTGAAACCTCTACCTCCCAGGCTCAAGCCATCCTCTCACCTCAGCCTCCCAAGTAGCTGGAACTACAGGCATGTGCCACCGTGCTGGATTTTTTTTTTTTTTTTTTAGTAGAGACAGGGGTTTTGCCATGCTGCCCAGGCTGGTCTCGAACTCCTGGACTCAAGCAATCTGCTTACTCCTGGACTCAAGCAATCTGCTCACCTCTGCCTCCCAAAGTGTTGGAATGACAGGCGTGAGCCACCATGCCCGGCCTCTGGAGAGATCTTGAGTTTCATAAAACCTTCATCTTCAAAGAGCTTTCATAACTCATCAAAAAAAGGCAATGAATAACATTATTCCCTGACTAATTTTGATGGGTTCATTTTTTTAAGTCAGTCAGCTTTAATTCACATTGTTTCTCTTAACTCATCTAATATTATAAAATCTTTTTCACCCAGGGATCCAACTTTCAGACAGACCACCGTAAGACTTCAGAATTCCCTTTCCATTTTTCCTTTTCGCAGGTCCCCACTGAAATCTAAAGTCAAGGGCCCCAATGTTGTTCTCTATAGAAACACAATAGTCTCTTCCCTCCCTCTTTCTTCCATTCTTCCTTTTCAATTTCCCAATACCTAAGTAATAGGTATTCTTCCTTTTCAATTTCCCATTACCCAAATGATAAACCAGCACATCTGAGAAATACTAACACTGTTTAGGGAGACTAAATATAAGTTGTATTTTTTTCTTTATGCTGGTCCAGTTTTAGTCTCTAGGTGCAAGTGGATACCATCTCACCGCCATCAGATATTCACAAGTGAAGCAGAACAAAGCAATAGAGAAATAGATGGGTCTGATCCCAACAATTCCTTCTGATAAGGAGAACACCCCTCACTCCTCCAGGGGGCAGGACACTCTGTCATGCCTGTGTGTAAAAACAAACGACCCTTGCTCTCCCACTGGGACGGGGCCTGACAGAGCCGCCCTGGATGGAAAGGATTCCTATAGCCTGCTCCCTGAATTAGAAGGAAACTATCATTAAAAAAAAAAAAAAAACATATATCACTTAAGGATCTATCTATTTTACAAACTGTCCCATTTGTAAACAGACTCTCCCTGAATTGGCAGCCACATCCCCTAATTCCTGTACACATGTGTCTGGCAACTGGGAAAGGGAGACAGCAGTGTGATCCAGGAATTCACTCTGTATGCAAAAATTGCTATGTACACATTACTGTGCACAAAGAGAAACAGCATTAGGCCTCCCACCTACTCCACACAAAAGTAGTGACCCCACAAAGAGGTCTCTGCTTCCTCAGAGTCATGTCAACACAATCCGAGGAGGAGGAGATATTCCTGGCAAGGTACAGCCATTGTCATGACTCTAGCAATGCCACTGGCCCACATGCTGGCTTACCGAGCTCCCTCCTCGTTCTCAGACTAGAGAACTTCAAGAGAAAATGCACACACACAACCCCAGTTATGTGAGAGACACCATAACTCACTTTAGAGAAGGGACATCTGTTGCAAAATGAAAAAGCACACAAGAACCCCTCAAATCCTACCCTAGCATTTGACTACTCTCTCCAGAATCTTTCTAGACAGTTACCTCATTTTAACTCCTGTCCATTAGCAGAGAAAATAGCCAACTAAAGACAGAGGGCATGCAAATAGCTGCCGAGCTGGATCCTCAAATTATAAGGGGATTTCAGCTCCACTTTCTAGCTGGCTGCCAACATGCTCCCCTTTTAGCGTGGCCCCTGCAACCTTCTAGGCCTGGTGGTGGGAATTCCTATATTGACACCCCTTCCTGTAGTTAGGAACTGCTCTAAGGCCCCTGTAAGTTCCAAACACACTTCTGGGGAAAGGAAATGCTTTATTTTACCCAGACCAATGAATCATCTGCCTAATTAAAAAGCCATTTGCTCAGAAAGAAGGCCTCAGTCAACCTTCTCTAAAGAGTGGCAGTAACTGGAGGTTGGCCTCCAGATTTAGGGAAGGGGTTAAGCAGGCTGAAGCACAATCGTTTTCCAAGATCTGGGACATGACAGCCATTCTGGGGCATTTGGAGTTCAATTTTAAAAATACAAAGGAGACACCCAGAAATGTAACTCCAGTCCAAGGACATAGACAGAATTTTTTATAAAGACAGCAACTGCAAATTCCTCCACTGAGAGGGCTGTTCTATAACTCATAAGGGCTCAGGAGGAAGAGGCACACACGAACCTCTCCCTTCACTGGCTCCTTCATGCTCATGTTCCAAATGTTTCTTTGGAACTTGTCAAAAGGAAATTCCAGGAAGTTATAGCATTGATCAGAAAAAAAAATCAAAAGTAATCTCTCCCTAGGAAGCATGTGCTCATATCTGTAGCTACCTGAATAATTAGAATCACCAAATGTCAGACTAGAAGCAACCTTAGCATCAACTGTAGTTGCAGAAGCAAATTTCAAACATCAGAATGAGAAGATTCTACTAAAGGTCAAAAATGTATTCCCTTCAAGTAGAGTCTCATACAGTTTTTTTTTCTAATCTGTATACCTTGTTTGCAATAGGTTCAATGCATGCTATTGCCCAAAAACAACACTGAATTTAAAACTAACCATCTAATGTCCAATGACCAAAAGTTGGTTTCACATTTTAATTATCTACCACTGCGAAGTTTCAGGCTGTCACTCCCTCCCCCCACTGCTACTACTATACACACACCCAGACAGTGGGCTAAATATACCCATACAGCCACCCCTCTGCAACCCGAGGAGACAGGAAGGTATATACAATGAAACCCCTTATATACAACTTCTGTTACTCGCATTCCAGACTGCTACAGCTTTGTGTCACTTCAGAAAGCAAATCCTTTTAAAAAACAGATGGTAAAAGAGAAAATGAGAAAGACTTCCCCCAAAAAAAGGATACTTCCATTCCACTATACTAATGCAGGCTCTTCGGATGGGGTTATTGAGTGATAAACAGAAAAGGGCGCGGGCAGGTCGGCTGTTGGACGAGTTACCCTGTTTTTTGCTCTTGGCGTATTGCTGACGTTTTCTTTGGGAGAGAGATCCTACAGGTGGGGGTGCAGAGGTGCTCATAGTTTGGGCAGCCTTGGCCTGTCTAGCAGCATCGATTGCAGCTTGCCAAGACAGGACAGTTTGCTTGGAGCTATTCGGCTGAGAAGTTGGTCCTTCACCAGAAAGAGGGAGTCTGGTGCCTCTTGCATAGTTTGCCTCTGGGGAGGAGAAAAACAAAGATTTTTTTTTTAAATGAGGATCCAATGTGTAGGAGAAAAAAAAAATCAAAGGTTGTCTCCCATCAATAACAGGGAAATTATTCATTCCTATATTTCCATTTTGAATCTCTTGTCCTATTTTTCACAAGCTGGGGTTTAGTCAGCTAGAGAGGCAAGAAAAGTCCACGAGCTCTGGTCTCAGTGTCAATCACACAGGATCACTGCTGCATCACACCCAGTGGGGTTAGTTCTCCTTCACATCAGGTCTTCACAAAGGGTCTTTTAGTGCATTTCTTCTGACAAAACTGAGGTCATTCCCGCATTTAATCCACATCTCTGATTTGTAAAACCCATCTATGTCTAATGAGTTAACAGATACATACAACAGCTTTTCTCTAACGTAACTACCACATTCACCAAGAAAAAAAAAAGGCAGTACCAATAATTCAATAGTCTTAATCATTTTCAGAGTGTTACTCCAACATCTTTCCACAGCCACAAATGCATTTTTTTTTTTTTCAGTACGGAAAAGAAATCTTCCATAGGCACCCAGGCAATACCAAAAACCCCATAACAAATATCTAGATTATGCACTGACACTTCCTGCAAATGAAAATTCATGATGCTTGGGACTCATTTCCTCCACAGGCTTCCGAAAACAGAAAACATCTTTAGGGCTTTTTTGCATTTTAAATTGCAGCAGCAGCAGCCAAGCCAGCATCCAGAGAGACAGACAAGGCAGTCAGCCTGCACCTCTACACCTAGGATAGACTGACTAGATTATGCCAGGGGCCTCCAGGCCTAAGAGGGAATTATCTCCGTGTAGGTTGGCATCCAGGTGTACACAAGGCAGAAACCCAAGGAGGCTCCCTATGCGAAGCCCCCACCAGCTTTGGGTCAGGCCACCTCCCAGGCAGATCTCCCAGGCACCTGCCGCCTTCCGCCACAGTCTCCTCACTGAAGCAGAAGTCAAAGTGAGAGAGACGGCAGAAAGGTAGAGGGATGGGCGTTTGTAAAGCCAATTATTGCTAAGTAAAGAGTCAAAGCAAGCATGGGTCTGAAAGCCTGAGAAGGGGCCAAAGCGGGCGAGCAGCGGGCAATCGGAACGGGGATTGTCAAGCTTCTCCCCAGGGGAGCGCTCACCCGGAAAGGCTTACAGCCGACCGGGGTTGGGGGGCACTGGCGGTCTCCAAAGGGGAAGGCTGGCCAAGAGCTGCTCCATCCTCCCTCGACCCAGCTCGGCCGGCGTGGAAGCTGCACGTGGTGCCCGGGCCAGAGCTGGGGAGGGGAGCCCCACAGCGGCAGCGGCTCCCCGGGCATTGCTAGGTTACCGACGTGTGCACAGCCGGCGACGGGAGCGGGAACGCACGCTCCACCCGAGCCCCTTCCCCCGACACCGAGGCCGGGCCTCCCCCGCGAGGGGAGGGATGTGCTTCACCCACCGGCACGGAGGGCGAAACCGGGCAATCCTAGAATTTTCCGGATGCCACCAGGGACCTTCTTCCTAGTCAACGAGGGGGCGGGGGAGGAGTGGAAGGCCAGAAGAGGCTGGCAAGGGGGCTCCGGCTGAAGACTTGCGGCCCCCCTGCCATCGCTCGGGGGCGTTGAAGGAAAGTTGAGCCCGAGGACACTGTACCCGAATCACCCCGACTCGCTGCCCCTCCGGCTGCACCGCGCTCCACACACTCCACGGCCGCCCCCACCCCACAAATGCAGAATTAACTCTGACATTCAGGGCCTGGAGGGGAGCGCGGAGTGGCTGTCACGCATGTCCCCTCTCTGTGTAGACGACACCGAGCTGGCAGCACCCTCTCCAACCCCTTCAACCCACCCAGCGCCGCGGGGAAGGGGGAGGGGGCTGGAGGACTATGACAGGATCGGATTTGGCAGCGGGTGCCCGGGCTCTGGCTGCTCACCGTTCGCGTGGTCCGCTTGCTGCTGCCGTTGATGCTGCATTTTTTTCATCATCATCATCATCATCATCCACGAACATTTATTGAGCGACTACTGTGTGCAGGGCACTGTGCTGGGCTTTGGGGCGGGGGCGGAATGGGGAAGGGGATCACCAATAGGTAGGAGCCGCGGTCCCTGCCCTTATTCTTGCTTCAGCAGGGGGTGGGGAGGGACGGGGACAAATAACAGAAAATAAGGATAATTGATTTTAAAAAAAAAACCGCTCGCCGCCCAAGCTCTCTCTTTTTCAAAAATGGAGCAAAATAAACTTTTTAAAAAAATAAAATCCGATGTATATATTATCTTAATAATATATACATGTAATTTTTTGCTGCAAAGGAGAACTGGCTTGTCCCCTCCTCTAGCGGAGAGACGCCGCGGTGATGCCGGCCCGGCCGCCGGGGCCGCTCGGCGCGCCCCCCATGCCCGCCCGCCCGTCCGCCCGCCCGCCGCGGTGCCCGGTGCCCGCTGCC